>NW_026262682.1:479780-547529 GCF_021869535.1 Mytilus californianus
GTATATTTCATCTATTAATACTCATTCTCTGTAACCACTTAAACTTTTTCGGCACACATAGTCACCGATTTTTCTGAAAATTGGCTGTAATGTATATCCTATTAGCCTAGTCAGAAAAATAATGCCATCTGATATATATATTGGTTGGTTACCATGGTAACAGCGGAGAAAGTTGGGAATTTTGAGAAAAATACAATATTTGGTGTAGTGTTGTGAAATTATGCGGCTACATATATTAATAAGAAACACAAAAACAATTAATTTCAGCCTTGTTTTTATCAAAAATCAAAAAAAGTTATGGGGAATCTACTTAGAAACATCTGTAATTAATTTCCAAAAAATGGTCATTGTGCAATATTCCTCACAATACGAATTATCTCCCTTTGACGGGTTACACTAATGACTGGACCAAAACGAAAATGCTAATAACTTTTTTATTTCTTAAAAATTTTGTCAAATTTGAATTGCTATAAATTTAGTCCATTTAATACATAAATATAAGAAAAAATATAGAAAACTTTTAAATCTTCATAAAACGTGACCTGACCAACGCTAACAATGACAGGACCAAATGAAAATGCTCATTACTTTTTTTATTTCTTAAAGGATTTATGTTAAATTTGAAATATAATAAAATTGATCATTTAATATATAACTATATGAAAAAATATAGACAAAAATATTTAAAAATTCCGAAAAATTCCGAAAACGTGACCCTTCTAACGTTGACAATGACCTGACCAACAACAGCAATGACCTAACCGATGAAAATTACTGTGTTATTTTATATCATTAAAAAAAGGGGGAGACATATACTTAGGGAAACACCTGTCTGGTTATTTATAGACATTTGAAATAAAAATCTTAAATAGGAGTGATAGGAAAAGAGATAGTTTATATATGAGCCGCTCCAGTAATATCCTAGTCATCAAATTTTAGGTTTTTCTCACAAGTAATTTTGCTTTTACTTTATAAGTATTGTGCACCAGCACATTGAATTGCAAAACAACAAGAACTTTTCAATTGAAAATAAATTCAAATCATTTCTTTGGCTACATGAACTCTGTGACAGAAACCTATAATGTGTCAAATATCAAAATTCAGACCTGTATCAAGCTTGAATATTGTGTCTATTTTTGCCCCAACTGTTCAAAATTGGACCTCTGCGGTCGTATCCAGCTTCGCTCGGTGAAGCACATTTTTTGCTAATATTTTGAAAAAAAAAATAGATAAAATCAACGTTAACTTATTCTGCTGATCAACCTGCAATTATTTAGTAGGTGTTAGATGTAAGCTTTTCATATCTGAGGGGTTTCAACCCTTAGGATATGAGGGAACTACATCTGATATAAATAAAAGTAATAAAAAGTTATGTTCTCTTGTTCTGAAAACAGCAAGTAAAATTTCCAGATGATGTTTCATAATTATGAATTTAGAATAAAATGTTAATAATTCCTCCATTTTTCTGTCTTCAAATGAATACTTATCGCCGTATATTTGACATAATCTGTATGATATAAAAATTTTGCTTCATGTTATGGTTTTATTGGTTTAATTTTCAAAATCTGAACTTTTTGCTGATAAATTATAACACTTTTATTGTCCCCCACACGTTTTTGCGGTAAATATAGAAATACTGGGCGTCCCTCTATGTGCCTGTCCATCAGATCTTGTCAGATTTTTATTAAACTTCTACTATAGGTTAATATCAGCAATATCGCGGACAAGTTCTGAAATGGATGCTGTCGATCAAACTTTTTAAAAATAGTTATGCTTTTGGACTGTATAACCTTTGACAGGTGAAATATGTGCAACGCCGGGGACATTGGAACTAAATCTGTTTTATTTTTAAAGTATAAACCAAAGTATATAACCTAAGTCAGTCAGGAGCCTGTTGTTCGATGGTTGTCGCGTGTTGGTGGGTTTAATAGAGGTTTTTCGTTATGTAAATACATAAGACCGTTGGTTTTCTTGTTTGAATTGTTGTTCACTGGTAATTTTGGGCCCTTTAAAACTTGCTGTTCAGTGTGAGCGTAGGCGCCTTGTTGGAGGCCATATTTGGTATGCCACTACCAGTTGTTTATGAATTGAAAAAGAATAAATATGCTATGTAGATGTAATATCATGCATATCGGCTCTACACTGATACAATAACAATTAAAAAGATGAACAATACAAATATAGAAGTGTCTTCGATGTGATGTGTTCTTTATAAATGTTACACAAACACTATCACTGACTCATCATGCTCATAGGATTGTTATTGTTTAAACTTGATTTCTTTTTCTTCAAAAAATAAAACATGTCACATCTGATGTGTGATCTGGTTAAATATGAATGCATCTTTAAAACAGATTCATTATTTTCTGTAAAATAGTAATTAACACCTTATGTTCTCACATTAAACCCAAATAGACCAATATAATACATGTATATATATAACTTCAATATGATCTTTTTTTCGATCTGACTGTCGCATTATATTGTAAATGTACAATATTCTTAATTTTATTATCAGATTTCAATAAATCTTCTTTCCGTTGTAATTATCTAATGAAGTTGTATAAGCTTAATAAACCATTTGAACAGTCTAACAAAATTAAAGGGAGATAATTTGTTTGATGATTGTATCATGTACCATGTGACTGCATGTTTAGTAAGTTATCATTAATCTTATAATGGATTTTTACAGTTAATTCATATTTTTTAGGAACATTCATATAGTTCTATGCATTCATGAAAAATGTGAATGAAGTAACAATCATAACATATGAACATCATGAAGGGGAGTAATTTGAATTAAGATGGATATCAGCGACTTAATTTTTACTTTCAGGAATTATGATGGGGGTTGGAGCAAGAGATCTCATAAACATACCTATAACGCTTTAGGTGTAGCTGTTATAATTCAGACAGAAATTATACATGTAGGAGTAAGAAACAAATCCCTAGGAACAGCACCAATGTTGGAATCAATCGAGTCAATCGATGAAATCTGATGTTATTGTTGAAGGGATTTAAATTGGTGTAAGATACATGAACTTTAAAACGGATGGGGATTCATCAATGCATGTGCAAATAATGGATCGTGTTCCAGTTTGGGGCAAGCATATTAAGAAATTGGAATGTGAAAATCACATTAAAAAGTCTTTACGATCAAACCTCGAAAAATTAGTTGCAGAAAACCCATCATACAAGGGAAAAGGCAAGTTGTGCAAAAATCAAGAGTAAGAATAGTGAGTACTTTTCTATAACTAAAGGTAACTGAGGCTATAATGAGTGTTGTCGTTACATCTCGCAGAGTTACTTTGGATAATTTAAAAAATCAAGTAAACTTCTGATTGATAAGCTTCTTGTCACCCATCCCAAATTGCGTCTATAAGGCGACTTATAAAATTTTCAGAAACAAGTCGGGAATTTATACCAACGTGTTTTGGCAACTTGAATGATACACTCAGATGTTTTAGAAAGCATTAACAAGCAGTCACTTAGAAGCATAAAAAAAAATTAAATCTAGACACATTGTCCACAGACATAGGACTGGCTTTGATCAAACAGATCGACGCTGTTTGAAAAAAAACCCAGGTCATGTCTTATGACAATTTTGTCAAACCTTCAATTTCTCAGTCGACAGGGTTTACCATTTAGAGGATCATCTGATGATTCAGATTCAAATTTTGTTCAACTGATTTTTTTCAATGCGAGGACAACTCGAATTTCTAGGAATGGCTTACACGAAATAATGATTAGTACACTTCAACTGCTATACAAAAAGAACTTTTAAAGGGGAAAATAGAATAAACGGTAAATTCATTAAGCTGTGTAGATATAATTAACAGAAAGTTTCCGTAATAGAGGACATACTTTACACCCTAATTATGGTGCCCAGGCAAGAGGCGAATATATATAGCCTTAGGAATCATTATGTCCACAGGGATAATACAGCACTCAATGGTTGATGCAATCTTCGGACCTTCGACAGTCGAAGACAGGTCGATGATGTAGTAGAGTATTATTATCACCAACAGCTAAACGAGGAACAATAATGTGTAAAGATGCGGTATAGTAAGATTTTCAGTTGGCCTACATTTATAGACATATAACAAACGTAAAAAAATAAATTTGACATATTCCCCATTCCCATTCTCAATTTTATTGTTCTTGACATAAACTTAATCGAAAACATCAGTCGGAGGTTAAACCTAGGGAATTTTCCATTCCGTTCTTCATATTAAAATATCTGTCGGAAGAATGAAAGACTCTGAAGTCACTTATGTACAATAAGTGTGTTATTTATCCTGCAATTGGGTGTCTTACTATACAGATACAGCCCTACAGATATCGCTATGCTGTATCTGTATACTGTACAGATATCGCTTTTAAGCTCCGCCCACTGCCGGACTAGTGTTGAATGAACCTGCGTGACCTCAGAATGTGTATTGCAGTCGCATTCCAATGCGAACTAACGATTACCTTTATACATTCTGTTTGTTTTCAAACATTTTTTTAGAGCTATAAGAATTAAACCAATTTTCTGATAACAGACTAACATGAACAGCAGTATTTTTTATGACAACAATTATCTATTTCAAAACTTTAATGATTAAATGTGTAATAAAATCAATCATGTCGATTTCAGCATGCATGTTAAGTGAATGTCAAATTTAGTTCAAGCGAAGGACAAATCGTACACTTCTGTTTCAAATTGGACAATGTTTTCTTATTTGTTTTTACTGTTGAAATTAAATGTTATGTTAAAATAGATAATTATTCACCTTTGGCGATGTATTATTGTTGACCATTCGAGATTCTTTATTTGCGAACCCGTCTTCAGCTGTATGTGCGATTTTAATATTACTACGCGGGCATAAAGGGATTTTAAATCGAAAATAGATGCCAAAAATGTGAGATTTTGTGTCTTTCGAAGCACAAATAATATACAGAATTAATTGCAGGATAAAGACAATAACTGTCTAGTGTCTTTAAATATCAGCTGTATGTGTACTCGGCTCGAAACAGGAGTATAGCTCGCTGAAGCTCGCATTACACCCGTTTCTTAGCCTCGTACAAATGCAGCTGATATTTAAAGACATTAAACAGTTATTGTCTATATATCTGTATGTTAGATCCGTACTTTCCGGAACCGTTGCATTGTCTTAACCATGATTATTTTGACGTTTGAATGAAAAGTAAAAGGATCATAATTTGAAAGCTCTTCGTTTTATTTACATTATATATACTTGACTTTAGTCCCCCATACTTAAGTCAGATATATCACAAGTGTCAATTATTTTTAAATGGTTATGAAAATAAAGTTGTCGTTTATAGTATGAAGAGATGCAGTTACACGGTTTCTACATGCAGAGAGTAAGCAAAATTATCGAAGGGTCTATAGAACTGAATAAGCAATGAAAAATTCTCAACTAAAAGAGAAAATAATGAATACTAGATCTAAGGATACCAAAATATTTAATAGGCTCATATATAGACAGAAACACTCATTACGTGGTTGTATTGTAATATTTTAATGTTTTGTAAATATTGACCTCTAGTTAGTTTGGCTTTATTACTGTTTATTTGTGTACATAGAACATTAATGACGCAAGGCTATTAATTTGACAAAGGCTAGTTTTATTATCTGCAGTTAAAGTTGAACTGTCAGATGTGATTACGACCAGAAACGATGTCTTGGTGTTGATGTGATTTCCGAGTATTATCACTCAATACTAATACTACTAATACAATTCAACGCCTCTAATTGTACTAACTTACCAAATATCCTCTGATACTCTCTGGTAATATATAATTCGTTCGCTATATTCCCGCCAACACGCCAACTCTCGTTACCTGGTAACTATCTGAGATCTTATCCTGAGCTGGGTAGTTTACCATGGATCATTCCGGGAACCGAGCTACGCGGTATATCTAACTACCGTACTGTCTACATAGTAATGTCACGTCCATTATACCATATTACACAACACTCCCCCCCACTTTGAAAAGATTGAGTTTACTTCCTATTCGAATATTCACTATCTTCCTTTAGTCCACCCCGTATGGTCGCACCACGGGGATACAAATAAATCTCCAAATATATCATTTGACATTTCAACGACACACATATATTTTTCAAAATTCAACAATTGTTCCGTCTTCGCTCTGCGGAGTTATTTTAAATCTAACATATCATTCCTTGATATATATATATTACACACAATCTTCACTGTAATGTCCAATCAAAATTTACAACTGATTTGCTTTATCCTCTATGAACACACGAATCTGCTCTATATGTACATCATAGTATCCTGTCTTATATATGAAGTTAGCTTGCGGTATCAGAGTCCTGGCACCGTGGACATCTAAACTTTACCATAGTGTCTGCCAGTGCTGGTGTCAAATCTATACAAGCTCCATGGTACCACTCATCGCAAAAATCACACTGTATCATAAACAGTCCATCATCTGGTTTTCTGCACAAACAGTACAAGTCTGGGTTAGTCGCCTTGGTCACATCTTCACCGTCCTGTAACCGGTGCTGGCACTGTTTTAACCAGGGTGGTACTTCTCTATCTTTACATGGTTTTAAACGGTCATGATTTATTGTCAGTACAGTTTTTTGTAATTTTATCTTGTACACATACGAAGATAATTTGGCACATACAAGTCCTGGACCTTTCCAAGGTGGGTCCAATTTCTTCGCTCTACCTTTAATTTTTGCCGTGTCTAAAACATAAACTAAATCTCCTATTTTATATTCTCTCTCCAGGATACGTACATCATAATCACGTTTCATGGTATTCTGTGTAGTTTTTAGCGTGTTGCGCGCTATTTCATGTGCAGATGTTATGGCATCTCTGAGTCTTATCACATACTCATCTTGTGACTCGTCTGTTTTAGCACCAGGTACGCTGTACAATAAATCAACAGGCTGGTTAACCTCTCTCCCAAGCATCAGCATGTTTGGCGTAAAACCAGTACTTCTGTTAACTGACGATCGAACAGCTCCTGCCAACTGTGCCAAGTGTTCATCCCAATTGTCTTGTTGTTTAGACACGAAGCAACGGACGGCGTCCATTAAGGTTCTGTTGCAACGTTCTGCTTGTCCGTTTGAGGATGGTCTGTACGGAGTAGTTCTTGCTTTGTGCATTTGCAAGATTTCACAGATGGATTTGAAAAGCTTGCTTTCAAAATTGCGTCCTTGGTCTGTAAAAACCTGAAATGGGAATCCAAAACGAGAGAAAAACTCATTCACAGCAGCTCTTGCCGTATGTTCTGCAGTTTGTGCTGGTAACGGAATACATTTCATCCATTTGGAAAACTGATCAACCATAACTAGTTCATGGGCATTCCCAAATTTCGTCTCTGGCAGTGGTCCTAGAAAATCTAAGTGGACACGCTCCATTGGTGCACCTGCATGAAACTGGGTAAGCGGACATTTAGCCTTCCTGTTTGGCTTCTTGTGTAAATTGCATGTACTGCATGTTTTGACAAAGTCTCTTATTCGTTGTGTCATACCATACCATTGATATTTCGCCTTGATTCTCAATGTGGTTCTATTCATACCTTGGTGACCTGCAGCAGGAATATCATGACATAATGATATCACTTGTTCAACAAGATCTCTTGGTACCACAAGTCTTGGTGTTCTGTCTTTCTTGTCCAAATTTCTCAATATTCCATTATCATCTAGATAGAACATATCTTTGTTTATCCAATATTTCTTGGCTATTGGACTGCATCTGAATATTGTAGCCTCTGATGGTTCTGTTTTGTCCCTGAACCATACCAGTATTAACTCCAAGTCTGGGTCTTTAGACTGATAATCTCGTAATTGCTCTGGTGAATAAGTACTAGCTTCTATACCTGTCTCAGTAATGGCATTTACATTTGGAAGGTCCAAATATGTCGCGTAAACTGACATACCAAGTGGTGTAGTGACTATTTCAACTGAACTGTGACAAACATTGTGGTTCTGGTTTACTGTATCTTGATTGGTACTGTCAAATACTTGTGGCTGAACCGGAGATGTACCTAAATTCTCATTCACGTGACTTGTCACGTTCTGGTCCCCGTCTTGTGATATTGAACTATCTGGTCTAGCATTGTCCTTTATAATTACATTCGTATGTTGTGCATCGTCCTGTTTCAATAATTTGTTCTCAGAAATCAAAGAACTCGGTAGTACTGTTAGTGGTCCTGTATTGTGTGTTTGCTCAAAAGTTTTACAGTCTTGATGTGAAGCTAAAGGAATAACGTTATCTACGTCTTCTTGAAAACCAAGCCAACTTTGGTGAGCACGAGTACAATAATCGCATGCTCCACAGGGTAGATTCTGTTTTAGCACGTTCCCAGCTGCTAATCTATTCTGTGAACAAGCTAAATCTGGCAGACGTGATAATGCATCCGCATTTTGGTGTCTTTTACCTGGCCTGTGCTTTACTGTCATGTGATACTGGCTTAGCTCCTCTAACCATCGAGCTAGTTGTCCTTGTGGCTCTTTAAAGTGCAATAACCATGTTAAACTGCTATGGTCTGTACGGACTATAAACTCTCTTCCTAAAAGGTAATGTCTATAATGTCTGGTGAATTTCACTACTGCAAGCAATTCTTTCCGTGTCGTGCAGTATCGTTTTTGCTCATGGGTTAATGAAAAACTTCCGTAGGCAACGGGACGCTCTACACCATCTTGGACTTGTATTAATTCTGCGCCAATTGCGAAATTGGAAGCATCTGTGTCCAAAATAAACGGATCTTTACTGTTGGGTAATGCCAATAACGGAGTTGTTGTCAATGCCTCTACAAGTTTGTCATAAGCCTCTTGCTCTGAATTTCCCCATTTGTACGGTTTCTTACCGGTCAATTGATACAAAGGGTAGGATAGATCTGCAAAATTCTTGATGAAAGTTCTATGATAATTAGCAAAGCCAAGAAATTGTTCAACCTCTCTTGTTGTAGGTTCTTTCCAGTTTTTAACAACTTCAACATATTCACTGCCAATTGCCATACCATCTCTATTGATTGTTCTGCCTAAAAAGTCTATTTCCTTTTTAAAGAAATCACATTTCCTGGGTTTCAATTTGAGCCCATACTCTCTGAAACGTTCAAAAACTGATCTCAAATTCTGTAAATGGTCTTCAAATGTCTTTCCCATTACTAGAATATCGTCCAGGAAGGCGAGTACAACATTCCATGTTAAACCTCTGAGAACGAGATTCATTACTCGTGAATATGTTCCAGGGGCATTGCAAAGTCCAAAACTCATACGGACAAAGTGGAATAATCCATATTTAGTGATGAAGGCAGTCTTTTCCTTGTCTGAGTCCTTCACTTTAATCTGATAATATGCACTATTAGCGTCCAATTTTGAAAACCATTCGTTTTCCGCTAACGTGTCCAAACATTCGTCTATCAAGGGAAGCGGATAGACATCTTTTTTCGTCACGGAATTCAACTTCCGGTAATCAATGCACCAGCGCACGTTGCCATCGCGCTTGCGCACAAGTACTGGGGCAGATGCCCATTCTGACATAGATGGTTCTATGATACCTGCATCTAACATTTTCTTTAAATGGTTTTCTTCTTCGTGTGCAAAACACATGGGTGTTCGTCTTATTCGTTGTTTGATAGGGCGCGCATCACCTGTATCAATCTCGTGTTCAATGTGGTTAAATGTTCCCAAGTCAAAATCATCTAGTGCAAAAACATCAGCAAATTCATGAAGTAAATTTGCAACTTTGGACTTTTGGTCTTCAGCAAGTGTACTGGATTTATCCAATATGTTCTGCAACTGTTCCGGTAGTGTATTGTTATCTCTGGCTATTCCAGTTGTTGCTACTGACGGTGCTGGCCCCGTTTCAACAACGTCAGCTTCAATTGCTTCGCCTAAAAGAGTTCCTTTTTGCAAAACTATCTTGTTGTTGGTTACATTAAGTAAACTGACACATGGCGAAGAACTAGCATTGTAATAACCACGTGGGATTAACAAATCTATCTTTTTATTAGGTTCAACTATAAAATCAGTTAATTCCGCTGACAAATCTGACTCTAATTGTACGACTGAATTAGGAGGTATGACTGTTCTATGTGGAACGGTAATTTTAGCTACTCTTGCTATAACGTTCACAGGCGGTACCAGTCCAATATGTCCATGTACCATAGGTAGTGCCTCTCCATTGATGAAGAAGATTAATTTTCTGCAGTCTAAAATTACTTTTGCTTTGACTAGAAAATCAAGTCCTAATAGCAATAGCATGTCATTATCAATAGGCGCAACATAAATATCTGTCCGATATGTTCTTTCACCAGTTTGTAATTTAACTGGTCCCACTACAAAGGCATCCATGTGCATACCACGCCCTGCTGCATGCATTGTTGCTTTTCTTTTCATGGGTGGTTTTTTGCTAAGAGATTCATAAACTTTGTCAGAAATGATTGTAAATTCTGCTGCGGTATCTACTACCGAAATTACAGGCTGTCCATGCACTTTTAAAGTGAATCGAAGCATAGATGCTGAGCCTAACTGGCAAATAGTTCCCCCTAAGTGTACGGGATCTTGCAACTGAAGGTCAATTACTTTCTGTAAATCATTATCAGGCTCCGTTGTGTGCAATGATGAATTAGACAGAGTATCTGTGGATGTTGACATGTCACATGTTTTCAACGGGGTAATCCCCGAAACAGGTGTCTTGTTTCTTTCGTTTGAAATGGTGTTTAACGTTAGGCGGTTAGGTGTGGTCTGAGTCAGGGTTCCGCCCTTTAGCCCGACTCTTTCTAGTTTAAATGGTCTGTGTAATTTTTTCCTGTTGATGAATGCAAGTCAGGACAGTCCCGTTGTATATGGCCAAACTGGTGACAGAAGTAGCAAGCCATATTTGCTAATTTTTCAGGTGGAATAGGTCCCCAGCGCCTTTTAAATGGCGATTGTCGCTGATTATCTTGCCTATTATCCCTGTTACGCCATTGTTGGCGATTACCTTGATTTTGTTGGCTGAATGGTTGGGTTGCTGGCTGGACTTCATTTTGTGCAGGAAACTGTTTTGCCTGCTGTTGTTTTTGAAGCTGCTGTTTAATGTCTCCAATTTCCTGCTTATGAAATGCTTCTATAGCAGTCATCTTTTCTAGCAGTGTGTCCATTTGTTTAGACAATTCGGACTTTGTGTCCGTCTTACCAATGGCGTGAACAGCTAGGTCGCTATCATAATCACTTGGTTCATCCTGATTTGGTGTTGGGTCACGTCTACCGGTTGGTTTACCAAATATAGCTGTGTGGTTATGTTGGAACCATTTTATCTGGTCAATTGCTGCTTCAACAGATGTTGGTCTGGCGGTGGCTCCATGCTGACCAGCTTCTTTATCTGAGCATCCCTGGCATATTTTCCAGATAGCTTGTGTATACATATAACTGTCGGGAAGATTTCTAAAGGCTTTACAGGCTAACGAGAGAACTCGGTCTGCCCAATCTTCCAATTTCTCATTTGTATTTTGTCGTGCACTCATGAACTGAATTTGCAACGTCTCTGGTAAGTCTTGAAAATTGAACCTTTTCTCTAATTTGTGAATTAATTCAAAGTAATCCACACCTTGGTCTCTATCCAGTAAATTTGCATAGTAATCACCTGCTTTACCATGTAAACACCAACACAGTTGGTCTTTTCGTTCCGTGGTAGTCCACGATAAACGATCAGCATACCTATGAAACTTGGTGTAAAAAGTTTTCCAACTTGAGGAACCATCATACTTCAGTCCTTTAGGTATTTATAGGTTCTTTGATTTTGGCTTTGCCGGAGGCATTAATTGCGGCGACTCCCCATAACTTAAATATGGTCTTGGAGGGTACATATTTCTGTTTATTGTAGAAGAGTATGTTGGATTTGGTGTTCTCAAGGAATATACTGGTTCCCTAAATATTTCTGGTGAAGGTATTCTGCGACGGATTTCTGGTGAAGGTATTCTGCGTCGGATTTCTGGTGAAGGTATATGTGATTCTACCTGTTGACGACGTCTTGGGACTGGAACTGGCCTTTCTAATCTAGGTTCGTGCTCGTTGGGCCCTTGCTGCCATCCCAATTGCTTTGTCTGCTGTTGTGTATTTTGATTACGTGAATAATCACGTTTTTCAATGTGCTCATTGGGACCTTGCTGCCATCCCAATTGTGAAGTCTGCTGCTGTGTATTTTGGTTACGTGAATAATCACGTTTTTCAATGTTTTCCTCAACATTTAATCTGATACTTGGTTTCGTGTACCCTAATTCATCTGTTCTATGAATTTTGTCTGGCTTAAACTGTCGATCAATTGAAAAATCTTGAACTTTATCCTGGTCATCATACTTGGTTTGTAGTAATGGTTTTCTTTCATCAGGTCTTGACAATTTTGTTGAATACTGGTGGTCCCCATACTGCAAAGTGTTATTTAAAGGCTTGCTCATCGCTGAACTGGGACGTGATAACTCACGTTTGACTTCCTCAGGCTCAGGTTTAAGCAAACATTCATCAGAAGGTGTGTCAGAATCCGAAAAGTCATTGATTTCTGCTTCTCGTCTTGCATATTCCGAATGAAATCCAGATGTTTTAACTTCACCATAATCAACATAGTCGTGTAAATCATAACTTGACTGAGTCCGTGATTTGTATTCTTGTAGCTGTGTAACTGGTGTAAAATCTATCAAATCCATCAAAGTTTCAGTAAGTCGTAGTCTTGGTATTTCAGAAAGATGCTCAAACTGAATATTACCATATGTCTCTCTCAAAGAGATAATCTTGTCAGCTGTGACATTTCCAACACCAGGTAACAATAATAATTCTTCATAAGTACAGCTATTAATCTTGGTACGCTCCTTCTGAAAAGCTAAGTCTGCCATTATGTTATTATAACACAAATACAATTCAAATTAATCACTGGTTGCTGAACCAGAAAAAAAAAATAATGTGTATGTGCTATGTGGCTAACCACACAAAAACCGCTAATTTTTCCGAAAGTGGCTAATTTTCTCCAAATTGCTCTGATAACGGCTAATTTGTCTAATTTCTACATAAAACGGCTAATTTTAGCAAAACGTAAAACAATTTTCGAAAATAAATTTGCAAACACTGTAATTAACGCAAGTTTTTATGCTTATATTATCTCCGTGTTCAAACACTTCATAATATACCAAATATAGCAATATGAACTTCGCAATTACACGTGATGTAATCACTTCTGTGTCTCGATTCAAATCGTACTTTTTAACACAGGAAACCCTGCTCGCCAAGCGCCAGTGATGTGATTTCCGAGTATTATCACTCAATACTAATACTACTAATACAATTCAACGCCTCTAATTGTACTAACTTACCAAATATCCTCTGATACTCTCTGGTAATATATAATTCGTTCGCTATATTCCCGCCAACACGCCAACTCTCGTTACCTGGTAACTATCTGAGATCTTATCCTGAGCTGGGTAGTTTACCATGGATCATTCCGGGAACCGAGCTACGCGGTATATCTAACTACCGTACTGTCTACATAGTAATGTCACGTCCATTATACCATATTACACAACAGTGTGTAGGGTAATACAATTAGTTATGCCTATTTGTTTGTCTAGAGATGAAGTAATTAAACTCTATGATAAAGGTCAGTTGGTCAAGATACTGGCAGATTGTGTATCAGCTGGGATACTGTAAGGATGTGTATTCCTTGAAGTCTTGAATCAGTGAGGATTCTGGAGGACTTGTTTTTAAAGTTTATATGTTTAAACTTTGTAGCTAACTTTGTCAATGTGTCTGAAGTAATGTACATTTGTTAATAAACTTGTATATATTTACCGTATTATTAAGTTACTGGGAATTTACCACAGGATATATTGTCGTGCCATAGATGGCTATGTCCGTCCGTCTGTATTGGTGTTGACCTCCACTCGGTCACGTTTCAGTATTCAAGATCTGCATGTTGATGATGAAATCTTGACTGGTGACGACAATATAATGGAAAGCTTCAGAAAAGATTTCGCAAACTCAACAGTTCCTACCAGAGATAAACACTTTAAATGTAAATAGGAAGATACAATTAAATATGAAATGGACAAAATATCCGACTTAGTTATTAAAGAACCAACAAAATGTGAAATATCCAATCTTTAAATTCAATGAAGAAAGGGAAAGCTTCCGACTCCAATGACTTTATTCGATTCGAAGGTTTTTTTCTTAATAATTGTTTGTAAAAAATAAATAATTCTATTAAATGTGATGTTAAATCAAGTCACTTGGAAATTTTGTTGCCGTAGTGATAATCCGACTGTTCGATGATCCGACAGTTTAATAGTCCGTTTTTCTACTGCATATGTATGCGAGTCGGAAATCATGTACCGGATTTGAGTACTGCGTATATATGACAAAAGTTTCATGAACTGATTTAAAAGTAAAAGGATCCTACCTACCAACTGGAGGAAAAGCTGAACATTACTTCCGGTCACCTGTGGGTTTTGTAAGGCCTCCATAAGTCAGTTCTGGTCACACACGACTGTTTTCACGTATTCACAGTACTCATTTGACTGACTAGACGTGTTGCCCCTGGTTTACAAATGCTGCACTATTTCATTTTTAAGATGGTTGTTTCTTAGATGTTCAAGAAATCATTTGCAAGCCAGAGTTAAAATTGGCTCTTTGGTTTCAGACGACAAAATTTTAAATTTATTTCATAAAGGTTCTAATATTACTAATTCACTGTGGCAGCCATCTTGGTCGGCGGTCCGGATCATTGGACTCATTTCTGAACAGGAACACCCAAGGACCATTGCTGCAAAGTATGGTTCCATTTTGCTAAGTTGTTTCAGCATAAAAAATTATGTAAGTGAATTTCTCATATGGTCCTATGTTAAACTAAGTTTGATTGTGGCGGCTATCTTGTTCGCAGGTTGAGGATGATGAAAATATTTTAAGTGTTGTTCCCTAAGGGTCCTATGTTAAACTAAGTTCGGCTGTGACGGCAATCTTGATTGGAGTTTTGGGACGCTGAACATAACTTCTAAAGGGGACCACCCAAGGACCATCGGTACACATTGGCTTAGTGGTTTCAAGACAGGGTCCATAAATCGTCATTGAATTATCAGGATTGTGAATGGTCATTTGTTGTTTATATTATGTACTCGAAAAATAAAGTTTACCATTTTGTTCTATACAGTATTCTGAACGGAGTAATACGGTGTATGTTGTTAATCTGTGGTATTAAATAAACTTTAAACAGAGCAAGACCGAGTATGTTGATAACCTGTGGGATTAAATCAACTCTGAACGGAACAAGACCGAGAATGCGAAAACATGTTGGATTAAATAAACTCTGAACGGAATATGTTCTCTACCTTCGCCTCCTTGTGCCTCATTTCTAGCAAAGTTATTATATACCCGCTTTATTGGGACGCTTGGGTCTTGTTGAATTGTACTCCGCGAAGTCTGAAATGTTGTATCATTTCCTATAACCAGATCGTGTTCTTCATGTGTATGTGGGCAAGCCTGCAAAATAGCTATATTAGGTGCTTGATCATCTATGTTGAATACATTTGTTTGTAGATTGGCCCTGCACTCGAACATCGCCAGTATATAGCATGAATTCTCTGTCGATTTTTCTGGTATTTGAAACCGTTGTATATTAGAAATTTGCCTCCGCGATTTCCAGCAATGATCATAGCAGCCATTTTAGAGATATAATAGAAAAGGGCAGTCCTTTACATACCATCTTTTCATGGGAACTTTCAACTTACACAAAGAAAATCCTGAACTAAATGCCATGTCAAAAACATAGAAACTGAAGACTGATTAGCAGCCAGAAACCAAGTAAGTTGATCAATAATGCACAATGAGTTGAAAAAAATCTTCCATATATTGTTGGAGGACAGGGTTTTAGATGTAATAAATGCAGCTTTTTTGGGGGTAATAAAAACACAAAACAATAAAAAGACCTAGAATAATAGTCATTTTTATAATGATTTCATTATTAAAAGAACACACTACACCTCCTTGAAAATGGAATATGCCATATAGATTGAAAACATTTTATTTTTTTATAAAACGGTTACAAAAAGTTGTATTTTTAAATAATACTGACATTCTTATGATAAAGTATATTAGAGTGACTTTAAATTCAAAGCATCGTTTATGAGAGATCTTGTATTTTCGCGCTGTTGAAACTTTTCCCGCTACATTCTGTTTGTTTTACCCGCACTTAATGGTACGGGAATTTTACGTAGTCCGTACATCGATCCTGCTAAAACTGGGTCATTTGAGCGTTTACCCTTTCACCATTTATGTTATTCTGAAACGAGAACGTACAGATGCATGAAACAATTTGAAAAGGGCAGGTGCAAGAGCCATACCAAATTACTTGATTTAGGTATTGGCAGAAAGAAAACATTTTGAATTTTCAGAAAAGTGCTGTGTCTAGTTGTGTAGTACTTCAGTTAGAGAATGGTTTCAACCGGGAGTGCAAGAAAGTTGATAAATCCACAAAAATGTGCACATTTCGTAAATTTATATGTACAAAGCCTCAATTTAAAAACTAGGCACAGCACTTTTTCAGTCCGGTATTTTATTCCAAAGACAAGACACCAAAGGTTTAGTCCATCTAAATTCATCTTGCACCTGCCCTTTTGACTTTCCTGAAAAAATGCCCTACTTTCAGTTTTAAGTCGCGTCACTCGAGAATATTTATATTTTCTATAAATAAAAGTCGGGAATGTGTTCCAGAATATTCAATTTAACCACCGTACACGCTTTTATCATTCATTTGGTTAAACAACTGGATATTTTTACAGTTGAGGCTAGAAGTATATTTATTGTGAAAAATAAGCAAAATTTCTGTAAACGCCCTTAATGTCCCTGCGATTGTATTTACCTTGAATACAGGAATATAAGCTAACAAATTTTAATAAGAAATATATGTATAATATCTCGGAATATACGTTTTATTTTGACCAGACTTAGAAACAGATAGAAGTGCGAGGGTTTCGAGTATTTCTCACCTGTTTCACGACGAATAGGAAAAAAATTTATATTCTGTGACATTAAATATATATAGAGAAGACCGAACTTAGAAACAGAAAGAAATGCCGAGTACAAAATTTAAAGTAAATTCTGTGACATTGTTGTACGTATTTTGTATTTATCCTGCAGACATTTTTTTCGTGCAAAGAATACGTCAAAATTGAACGTTTTCTAATTGAAGCTGGACAAAAACTTTCAATGTTTACGCCGCCATTACACTACGTCATAAGCAAAACTCCTTGGATTTTATACACACGTTTTATTTACTCACTTTGACCTTGTTGGTAAGTAAATAGTATCATTGTTCACATGTAAACATACATTTGTTTACCCCAAACCTAAGCATTGTCTAAGGTTTGTGTTGTGAAGGTTTTTATGGTCCTTTTTGTTGTATACTTCACAGGGGAACACTTGTTAAGGTGGGACTATGATTGTGCTTTATGACTTCTATATTGATAAACATGATGGTGATTTCCCTTCTCTCATTTGTTAAGTTCTTCTACGGTTCCTGTAGGTAGAAAGATGTCTGGGCATCTGGGGACTACATGTCGTTGTTATGGACTGGCTTGGCAGCGAGAGTGGGACTCGCGCCTTCCGACCCTTTTTAATTAAATAAATAAGACAACTCAGTCTGCTGGTAGGAACAAGGATAGTTTAATTATTCTTTTCTTTTCTTTTGATCATAAAATATCACAGTGCATAAATCATACAGATTAACAATAAATAACATTATCAGTTGACAATAACATATGTATTTCTATTTCAAATATTGCTTGAATTACCTTGTAAACTACGTTCAGTCTATTTGTTATACATGAGTGAATAACCTCATGAAATGCAATGACTAAAATGTTATATCTGAATATATATATTTATATTTATATTTATTGAATTATATAGCAATTAATTTCTTTCTTTAAATAAGTTTAAGTAACAGTATATAACTTACCTTTTTAATGAAATAAATAAGACAACTCAATTTGCTGGTAGGAACAAGGATAGTACGGGCAGTAGACTTATATTTGCTTTTATAGTCACTATTGAATACCCGACAATCTTGTTCCCCAGCCGAAATTGAGCTTCTTTTGCAAACGATGGAATTTGCTGCCAAAACATTTATTACTTCATAATATGCAAAATGCATTTATTTGTTTTAGAAAAGCATCCGGATTATTAATTCTTAAATTAGTTAGAATAATATTTTAGTTGAATTTCATTTTCTGATCTTTATAATAAAAGATGATTAACATTTGTGAAATTTTAATTATTATTTTGTATATATTAATCTTCGTATCTCAGCTTTTTGATTGGTTATTAAGAACATTCTTGTGTGCCTTAATGTATTACTGAATATTCATGATGATGAAGCTTATCAACACTTCTGTGAATATGGTTATAACCTTGGATGTAATAGCAATTCGCCATACATCTGTCCGGCAACCTATTACGCGTGCTAAATAATTTGTTTAATGAGGTTCTTGACTTTGTACTATTATTGATATTCTTGCATCCCAGATAAAGTACGTTATTCTTAATTATCTTGATCTAATTTACTTATGTATTTTCTTCTTATATCAACGAATTATTTGAAATTTATATTCCATTTTACTTTTCACTATCTTAAAAAACTAGAAATATATTTGTTTGTTTAACTAATATCTCCTTGATTTTAATTTCTTATTATTTCGAATAACGTCCTAAATCCTTTCATAACATTACCCCCTTGTTAGGTTTGAAATCTCCTGATTTCAATTTTTTGTTTATAACATTTTTGTTTTGACACTATTAATATCCTATTTATTTTGTGTAAGGTAATTTTTATCTATTTAAATTTTCTTGCAATAAATGAAACATAAATACATACACATACATAAAAATATAAAATGCATTCACAATCATAATAAATTTTATCAATCAAAAGGTGCCGATCTTCTTCTGTGGAACTGAAGTCCACCTGCGAAATATTGGAGATCTGTCTCTGGATGTATTCCAACTCGCGACAATGAGTCATATGGAGATCTGTGTTTTATGTACTCCACATGTAAGGGAATTAAAAAAATCACTCTCTCTCTCTCTTAGTCATTTGTACCTCAGTGAATTTAAGTTAATATGTTTGTTATAAAGTTTATACTAATAATTTTATTTTTAGTAATTTTTGACTTTATTTATAAGATCGGTCTTGATCGTATGAATTCCTCCAGTTTAATATAATTTTTACATTTTTTTTTTTTTATTTATTTCCTTTTTTTTTTTATTTTACTTCATTGATGTTTTTTTTTTTTTATTATTATTATTTTTAATTCGTTTATTTCTCTACTCACCTTTGTGTGCGTTAGAATTGTAATAAAATCTGTGTTAAGAATATATAGGTAATCATTATAATCTGATCTGTTATTGAAGTTAATCTAACTATTTGTCTATATGATAGATTGTTCAGAAATCTCAACCTGTTTCTGAAGGCAAATGTTTAGAATAACGTTTCTTGATTGCTCTCGCGTGCCAAAAAAAATGTATTGCACTCTTGATTCTTTATCAAAACATATGTTTATATCTCTGACCATCTTACATTACGTACTTTACCAACGCATGTTTAATTGTCTGACAAATTATTTTCTATTATAATCTCTGTCATATATTTATATAGTTTGCACTTTACTCTCTAAATTGTATTATGTATTTATCGCTTACTTTTTTTTAAATATCTTCGTCGACTACGCTTTTAAAATATTTTCTTTTAGTTAAACGACTACAACAAAAACGAAAAGGATATGCTGCAATTGCTACAATGTATAAACATCTTTTATTTAGAGTGATTTAATCATTTTGTCCACTCGAGTAGACTATGAGCATGTGGCCTTGGGCTCTTATTTTTGCTCATTGATTGGGATTTTGTCTCCTTGACATTTTCCTCGTTTCCATTCTCAATTTTATTAATATAATTTTCAATTCCATACTTAATTCTTTTGGACATTAATTAAGAGTTCGTGCTACTCGGGATCTAGGTTAAAAATGTTCTTGCTTTATTATCTAGTCTTGAATTATACTCTTTTATAAGAGACACATTATATTACGTCTCGAGTTATATTTTTCTAAAACAGACCTTATATTGCAAAAGTTAACCTTTTTCACCACCCATTGAAAAGGTCAGAACTGAGAAGTACACTTAACAAACGTAGTAACATCACTCCTATTACCCTTGCCATGCCTACAATATAAAAGGATCGAAGTTAGGTACCGTAACTTCAAAATTATAGGCAACATAACGTTTTCGGCAGAAAGTAATTTTGTCACTACGCTGAAAGTCTTCCTCTTAGACAGTTCCACCAACGAATGAGATTGAATAGAATACATGTGCAATGTTTAATATTGTCGTTTCTTCTTAAGACGATTTTGAATCACGGTTGAAATATATATTTGTTTGAGTGCGTCTGAAACATTACCATTTGGTTCCCAAGTGGGGGTAGATCCGTCTGACCATTGTACCAAGTAATGTCTTCTACCCGATATCAATTTGGATTTTAATAATTTAGTCACTTCAAACCACGTGTTCTTTGTTGAGTTATCGTTGTTACTATTTTTAGTACCATCAGGTGTATTGTCTGATTTCTTATCAGAATTACTGTTATCTCTTTGTTTATTTATACTAGTATCACGTGTCTGTGATTGCTGTACTGATTGATCTGACGCAGCTTTTGAATAGACTTGTGCATGTTGTGTGTCTGATTCATTTTTGTCGTCAGTCTTACCATCAATACGCAGATCCGAATGATTATCAGCCTGTGGTCTGTAATCTCGTGGATCTTTGTACGGTTTTAACCTATTAGCATGAACTAACGGTTTCATCAATTTATGTGACTGCAGTTCACATATTTTGTACGTATCATCATTTGATCCGCACCGTACTTTGTAATAAGGGCCCATCCATTTCGGTTCCAGTTTCTTTTTCTTACCGGACCGAATCTTCATTATTTTTAAATAAACATGATCTCCAACTACAAATTTTGGAATCTTTGACTTTTTATCATAATATATTTTACTTTTTAATTGCGCCTCTTTCATATTCTCTTTAGCCGTTTCATGGATAATTTTGACCTTTTTAATCAGTTCATCAATGAACTGTTTGGGTGCTTTTTCCATTTTTGTGTGGGGATCAATTGAGTATCGATAGGTAAAGTCATTTCTTTCCCAAATAGGACATAATAAGGCGAATATCCTATGGATTGGGTGACTGGCGTCATTCGAAATGCCATCATTACACTAGGCAACACTTCATCCCACGTGTCCTTTTCCAATGTATCCATTGGAGCATAACACTTTCAAGGAATGGGCTAATGTGAATTTACTCTTTCGCATGATGAGTTCGTTTGCGGGTGAATAGAGCCAGTATAACTTCCAGCTACAATACCTCACAAAGTGAACTCGTAGCGATAAGAATCATGTTCCCTCATTATGTGTAACGGGGAACCATATCTTTTGAAGATTTCATTATATAGCACGTCTGCTATATGTTTCGCCTCCTGACTTTTCAGGGGGAAGCACTCCGGCCAGTTACTCAGACTGTCTGTGACCAAGAGGATAACTGAATTCCCAGAACGGGATTTGCATAATCCTTCAAGGATATCGACATGAATACGTTCGAAAACGTTTACCACTGGCATAGGATGTAAGGGCGCTCGCATTTGTGGACTTGATTTTACTTCCTGACATGTTTTACATGATGTCACGTAATTGTAAACTTATTGATACATGCCAGGCCAATAATATTTAGCTTTTATAGCTTCATAATTTTTATAACACCTAGGTGGCAAGAATGATCGGGAAATACAATTAATATGCTATTTCGTAATTCTTCCGGTACTGCAATTTGTAATAACACTCCTCCCCTTTTTGTTTTTTGTTTAGCGCGGGGTTGAAAAACGTGGTATAAACTTCATTAACCATTTCATACTGCATGCTTTCATAAGGAATATTTTTCTTTTTATCTATAGTATCTGTTTATATTCCTTCCAATAGATACTCATAGATGTATTTGAAATATGGACATTGTCTGTTTTATCCCTATATTTTTCGCAACGGTGTCTATGTTTGCAATGTTATTAATAGTTGGTAATGTAGAGACCTGGGAATCTTTATGAATAAGTCTGAATGAATGAGAGTTATCTCAAAAAAATTGTCCTGGAGGAATAGGTGCATCGTTTGAAAGGTCTTCAGATATTTATTTTAGTAAAGATTAGGCAATCAATTTTTTTAAGAATATAATTCTATAAATTGTTTTTATCATATATATTATTTACTTGTCAAACTTCCGATTGTTTCATCCCTTTTTGTCAAACTATTCAATATAATTTTTTTTTATATCAGATAAAAATCACGAGAGCAATCAGTTGGTCAGTTATTCGTATTTAGTTAATATTACACTATAAATTATACTTATGTGTGTTATGCAGTAATGCAAATTTATTGACCAAAATGGTCAAAACTGATCATGAATTTAAAATTTATAAAGAAATTTGGATTAATATAGTTTTTCGTTTGAATGTTTAATTCGGTTTATGGTGTCACCGTGATATAGACAAAAAAAAATAAAGATTCAGTTAAACTTTCATCTTTTACCATTGCAGTTTGCTATGAAAAAGCAATCACCACAAAGGATACATGCATGTATCTAACAGTAAAGTTATATAAAACATTGTATTTGAATTGCATAACATGTCACATTTTATTTTTTAAATTTCGTTCAGAAATATTCAAATTTGATTTTTGTTTATACAAATAATTTATTTACTTATTTTAATTGTTTTTCTTTTATTCTTTTTAACTAGTGTTTTAGTAGAGAGAGAAATATAGTAAAAGCAACAATCTTACCGTACATGTGAATACAAATATATACGAATTAAATTACTGTCCATAGATAATATTGCAACTTTTGCTAGAAAATGTAATATTGTTCGTGCGTGATTTAATAGTCTCTTCTGTTTTATCCTTCGGGTTGTCACACAGTTGTGTATTGGTAACTGATTGTATCTGTCTCTGTAAGAATAGGACGAATCTTCATGGTAAAACATAGTTTCGTTTTAAGATTCGGGCTCACTGAATTGAGGTTCTGTAGTTGATATCTCCCTAGTGGCGATTGGATGGTATGATATTGTTCCTAACATTACATAGGTTAATTTTGATGAATTGGTTTAGGGTACTGTTTGTCTTCTGTTTGTGTACTATCCGTTTACTGAAATATTTGTGTGATACTTTAAACTCGTAGCAGCAGTTGTTATACTCCTCGTGGTTGATAAATTTCTGTCTCCACCTGTGGTATTGAAAATTTCTTCAAGGTCGTTTGCATCGTCTCTTCCTTTGTTGTCATAAAGAAGGTTCGAGTCCTCTACCAGTTGTTGTGAATGTTTTTATGGTCCTTTTTGTTGTATACTTCACAGGGGAACACTTGTTAAGGTGGGACTATGATTGTGCTTTATGACTTCTATATTGATAAACATGATGGTGATTTCCCTTCTCTCATTTGTTAAGTTCTTCTACGGTTCCTGTAGGTAGAAAGATGTCTGGGCATCTGGGGACTACATGTCGTTGTTATGGACTGGCTTGGCAGCGAGAGTGGGACTCGCGCCTTCCGACCCTTTTTAATGAAATAAATAAGACAACTCAGTCTGCTGGTAGGAACAAGGATAGTTTAATTATTCTTTTCTTTTCTTTTTGATCATAAAATATCACAGTGCATAAATCATACAGATTAACAATAAATAACATTATCAGTTGACAATAACATATGTATTTCTATTTCAAATACCCCCCCAAGGGTGACTGGGGTATAGAAGTATGGTCACCATTGGTCTTCCTCCGACCGGCAGTAAAACCCGTGCTAAAGTGGGGCGTCCGTTTGGCTGTGCGGGATGTACAAATTTGCAGCCACGTCCGGTCAGAATGGGGACGTTAAATCCGATGCCTCGTGTAAAGAGAGTGCCACGCTCTTTGCACGTTAAGAACCCTTGCAACAACTCTTTGAGGGGTCCGTAGGTGACCTGTTGCAAGGCTAAATTTTTGTCCCTATCCAATATACCCTCATTTCCCGTGGCAGTCTAAATTTCTCCGACCTTAATCCCTTAATCTATTACAGAACCTACCTATTGTATTTATTGTGAACTTGTTCTCGTCCTGAATATGCATGAAATATTTGCCACTGGACGTTAAGCAACCAACAATCAATCAATCAATCAATCTATTTCAAATATTGCTTGAATTACCTTGTAAACTACGTTCAGTCTATTTGTTATACATTAGTGAATAACCTCATGAAATGCAATGACTAAAATGTTATATCTGAATATATATATTTATATTTATATTTATTGAATTATATAGCAATTAATTTCTTTCTTTAAATAAGTTTAAGTAACAGTATATAACTTACCTTTTTAATGAAATAAACAAGACAACTCAATTTGCTGGTAGGAACAAGGATAGTACGGGCAGTAGACTTATATTTGCTTTTATAGTCACTATTGAATACCCGACAATCTTGTTCCCCAGCCGAAATTGAGCTTCTTTTGCAAACGATGGAATTTGCTGCCAAAACATTTATTACTTCATAATATGCAAAATGCATTTATTTGTTTTAGAAAAGCATCCGGATTATTAATTCTTAAATTAGTTAGAATAATATTTTAGTTGAATTTCATTTTCTGATCTTTATAATAAAAGATGATTAACATTTGTTAAATTTTAATTATTATTTTGTATATATTAATCTTCGTATCTCAGCTTTTTGATTGGTTATTAAGAACATTCTTGTGTGCCTTAATGTATTACTGAATATTCATGATGATGAAGCTTATCAACACTTCTGTGAATATGGTTATAACCTTGGATGTAATAGCAATTCGCCATACATCTGTCCGGCAACCTATTACGCGTGCTAAATAATTTGTTTAATGAGGTTCTTGACTTGGTACTATTATTGATCTTCTTGCATCCCAGATAAAGTTCGTTATTCTTAATTATCTTGATCTAATTTACTTATGTATTTTCTTCTTATATCAACGAATTATTTGAAATTTATATTCCATTTTACTTTTCACTATCTTAAAAAACTAGAAATATATTTGTTTGTTTAACTAATATCTCCTTGATTTTAATTTCTTATTATTTCGAATAACGTCCTAAATCCTTTCATAACATTTGTCCCGTCCCAAGAGATGCAGTATGTAGACCCAGTAACACATGGACATGCCCTTGCACTCATCAACTTTCTCGAGCTGTTACTGCCGCGATTTTAGGCTAAAAAAAAGGCTACGGAATTAGCGTCATAGTAAGAAAAGCTGGTCAGTTAGTCTCGTAAGCCATGGCAAGTCATTGTCGCATTTGAGATTGAATTCTAAGCCATATATAAAGTAATAGGAATATTAATTCGGCACCATGTAATCCACAAGAATTGTACATTCAGCCTTGAGAAGGCAGATTTTATTCCAAACGGTCATCTGTAATACTTTTTCTGAATGGTGTATTTAACGAACACCGGGTTGATCTTTCGTCGTCCAATGTTGTGAATCTCCAGAATCCACTAGTAGCATCAATTTGTCGAATGATTTTACCTCAATGACAGTAAATCAAAGTATATAAAATGAATACCAGTCCAATAAGTTAATTATGAGTAAAGTAAGATCTTCAAAACTAACTATCATATTCTATCGTGAAACCAAAACATTCATACACTTCTATGCAACATAATGATTACACGTGTTACATTTTTCTTTTCATTTACAAGGAACCACAGTTCTTTCTTTTTCTTGTAAGTCTCTTCCTAAAATACATCTACGCTAGCCACCCCCAAGGGTGACTGGGGAATAGAAGTATGGTCACCATTGGTCTTCCTCCGACCGGCAGTAAAACCCGTGCTAAAGTGGGGCGTCCGTTTGGCTGTGCGGGATGTACAAATTTGCAGCCACGTCCGGTCAGAATGGGGACGTTAAATCCGATGCCTCGTGTAAAGAGAGTGCCACGCTCTTTGCACGTTAAGAACCCTTGCAACAACTCTTTGAGGGGTCCGTAGGTGACCTGTTGCAAGGCTAAATTTCTGTCCCTATCCAATATACCCTCATTTCCCATGGCAGTCTAAATTTCTCCGACCTTAATCCCTTAATCTATTACAGAACCTACCTATTGTATTTATTGTGAACTTGTTCTCGTCCTGAATATGCATGAAATATTTGCCACTGGACGTTAAGCAACCAACAATCAATCAATCAATCTACGCTAGCCAAGGGTTACGATCCACTCCTGTTCTCTCCACCCTTGGCAGATTAAGCAAACATTTGTGATAACAATGTTGAGCCATCTATCGGAAGATTAAAGTCACGCCCATTCCGAATACAACCCCAAGGGTGACTGGGGAATAGAAGTATGGTCACCATTGGTCTTCCTCCGACCGGCAGTAAAACCCGTGCTAAAGTGGGGCGTCCGTTTGGCTGTGCGGGATGTACAAATTTGCAGCCACGTCCGGTCAGAATGGGGACGTTAAATCCGATGCCTCGTGTAAAGAGAGTGCCACGCTCTTTGCACGTTAAGAACCCTTGCAACAACTCTTTGAGGGGTCCGTAGGTGACCTGTTGCAAGGCTAAATTTCTGTCCCTATCCAATATACCCTCATTTCCCATGGCAGTCTAAATTTCTCCGACCTTAATCCCTTAATCTATTACAGAACCTACCTATTGTATTTATTGTGAACTTGTTCTCGTCCTGAATATGCATGAAATATTTGCCACTGGACGTTAAGCAACCAACAATCAATCAATCAATCTACGCTAGCCAAGGGTTACGATCCACTCCTGTTCTCTCCACCCTTGGCAGATTAAGCAAACATTTGTGATAACAATGTTGAGCCATCTATCGGAAGATTAAAGTCACGCCCATTCCGAATACAACCCCCAAGGGTGACTGGGGAATAGAAGTATGGTCACCATTGGTCTTCCTCCGACCGGCAGTAAAACCCGTGCTAAAGTGGGGCGTCCGTTTGGCTGTGCGGGATGTACAAATTTGCAGCCACGTCCGGTCAGAATGGGGACGTTAAATCCGATGCCTCGTGTAAAGAAAGTGCCACGTTCTTTGCACGTTAAGAACCTTTGCAACAACTCTTTGAGGGGTCCGTAGGTGACCTGTTGCAGGGATAAATTTCTGTCCCTATCCAATATACCCTCATTTCCCGTGGCAGTCTAAATTTTGTCCGACCTTAATCCCTTAATCTATTACAGAACCTACCTATTGTATTTATTGTGAACTTGTTCTCGTCCTGAATATGCATGAAATATTTGCCACTGGACGTTAAGCAACCAACAATCAATCAATCAATCATTCCGAATACATTATTCTTGACCAATGGTAGCACTTGAAATCTTCAATTTGGAGGTAAAAACACGGTATCGTCAACATTCATGCAATTGTGCATGAAACATACACAGGAACTTCTATTAGTTGATTAAAAACATTCAAGTTGTCACTAAATATAGTCGTATGTTTAGGGATGTAAAGACTTGTTGCACAATAAACACGTGGCAATTGTTACAAACACTTTCTACATCTACACGTGATCATGTTATAGGCGCTTTTTGATTGGATACAGCGAGTTTCGACTGCAACCAATAAAAATCCTTACCTTGTGTCTCCGAAATTTTATCTCAATCCGCCAAGGGTGGAGAGAATGGGAGTGGATCGTAACCCTTGGCTAGCGAAGATGTCTAAAATACACTGTTCTCTATTTTGACTCTCTGCAAAATTAACACAAAATATTTATTTATTGACATAGAATCTCACCAATCATACTACTGTACAATTAACTCTACTATCATTATTATTCCATAACCCCCAAGGGTGACTGGGGAATAGAAGTATGGTCACCATTGGTCTTCCTCCGACCGGCAGTAAAACCCGTGCTAAAGTGGGGCGTCCGTTTGGCTGTGCGGGATGTACAAATTTGCAGCCACGTCCAGTCAGAATGGGGACGTTAAATCCGATGCCTCGTGTAGAGAGAGTGCCACGCTCTTTGCACGTTAAGAACCCTTGCAACAACTCTTTGAGGGGTCCGTAGGTGACCTGTTGCAAGGCTAAATTTCTGTCCCTATCCAATATACCCTCATTTCCCGTGGCAGTCCAAATTTCTCCGACCTTAATCCCTTAATCTATTACAGAACCTACCTATTGTATTTATTGTGAACTTGTTCTCGTCCTGAATATGCATGAAATATTTGCCACTGGACGTTAAGCAACCAACAATCAATCAATCAATATTATTCCATAATTTGTAAATATTGACATCGGAATTAATATTTGTTTGGTTGAGACTATTTTATGTGATATTAAACAAAACTTCATAACTATATAGACGGAAAGCAGAACAGTTTTCAGTTTAAAACAACTGCTTGGTAATATCTGAAGTATTTCTAGAACAAAGAAATATTAATCACTTACCACTGCTGGCAGCAATTGTATAACATTTGAAATGGAAACATGTGTCCCAACTGCTTGTGATGCTGTTGACACTCTTTAGGGTGAATTTTGTAGGGGTGGTTGTCTGAACTCGGGTAATGGTGGGGAATCTGGACGTGTTAGTAGTGATGTCTTGAAGTGCCAGCTGAGAATTAATTTGGTTTCCAATCTCATGGAGCTGCTCTGTACAAGTTTGCAGTGCAGTCTTCATGGCCATTGGGACAAATTACATCAAAACGTTTAGCCCTCAGGCAGGCTCCTTTCCAGCACATTTGGTTCCGTGCATATGATGCAACAATATATTTTTTCTCAGTCATTGTCTCAATGGCAAGTGTAAAGGCTTCGGTGGCATTCAGTCCCGGTTTCTTGCGCCTGGAAATGGTCTGGCTGTTGTACCTTCCATCGAATTTAACATTGATAACATTTTCTGGTAGTCCCCTCTTTCGATGTACTGACTTGACAATCTCTAGTTTTTCTGACAAGTCTGTCCTGTTAAGTTTTACTAGCTCCTTTCCAACATTATGTGACATTCTCTGCATGCTTGTCCTGGAAGGAGGACAGTTCATTCTAGCAAACAGCTCCTGGAACTACCAATTGGACAGTCATGAAGGACTGCAGCCACTGCAACATTGGGTGCTCCAAGGTTGGTACCAGGTTTATTAGTGCCAACTTCTTTGTATTACTGGGCTCATGTAGGAGCAGTTCTTACATTTAAGGGTATATTTCCAGCTAACTCTCTATTTTACTTGTCTGTGTGCCTGAATTTCTGGATTTTCGCAGTACTTGTATTCTTTTGTGAGCCTTAATAACAATGTTCAGCATCTTCATCATCTCTTCATGGTCGATGAACCTCATACCAGAAAGTGAACTCCATTCTTCTTCTGTTTTCACGTCATTGGATGATACCAGTAGCTGGGAGCGAGTCTATATGCCATCGATCATTGGGAGCATTATTTATATCTTGGTCTGGTGTATTTGACAACTCTAGTACAGGCACAGCAACAGGAACATTCCATGGAATTCTGCCATTCTGGAATCTACCAACAGGTGCAACTCTCTGTCTCTAAAGCCGTCCAGCTAAGCCTTTGTTGAATGGCCAGTAACCTTTTGGATACATGTTGAGACAAATAGTTTGGTAGTGCAGTGTAAAGTACAGAAAGAAACTTGAAATACAGACCTTAGAAGTGTTAGTTTTTATACTTTTTGTCATTATGTAACTTTTGATTAAGATTTTCAATTGGTTAAGTGAGGCTGTCAATCAATTCTGTGGATCCTTTTGATCTATTTTTAGCTGCGAATTAAAGAAATTACCAACCCTGGCTTCAAAGGGTTTGGTTCAGTTCAAACAAAATTCTTAATTTCGGCCTTTTATTTCTGAAATAAAAATTCTATTTCTATTCAGATTTTACAAACATAAATTTTCTAAATTGTAGAGAGTTGTTGTGCCACTGAAACGTGATTTTGTAATTGTATGATAATTTTTTGGTTTTATTTTTGTTAAATTTTGCAAAAATAATAAGTTCAAAAAATCTGATTTATTTGGTCCTTTTTTTAATTAAAATGAGAGTTTGGCATCTTGACCTTTCAAAAACTCCTTATTTCATCTAAAATAGCAAAAATAGGGATTTTATAGCATTTTAAAGTTTTTATGACATCTTGATTATGCCTTGGGCAGATAATGTAAAGGGGGTGTTGAACAAACAGGCAATTATGCCAAAAGTTTATTCAATACCCTCTAAAGTTATTTTTTTTGTATTGTAGTATGAAAATAGAATTTTTTAATGCAATTCTGAGAACTGTAGGTGGAGTTTTGGTTTTTTTTTTTTAAATATTCTGGTTTGGAATTTATGTGATTTGAAATGAATTTAGAAAAAAGTAACCTCAACTGACAGCTAGTTCAAAGGCTCTAACAACAACAAAAAAATAATCATGCATCTAAGACTATAAAGTTTACAAAATCAATATATTATTATCATGACTATGCCCCCACTATGAAGAGATTAAAGTACATGGTTACGATTTTCAAGTATATCATTTTTGTATTATCTAACTATCTTTGCTGCAAATTTTGTTGTGATATGGTCCCAAAAAAGTGACTGGAGAAAATAAATATGGTCACTTGGTCTTCTCCCGACCGTCATAAAACGCATGTCAAAGTGGTGCGTCCGTTTGGTTGTACAGGATGTATCAAGTTTGCATCCACGTCCGGTCAGAATGGGGACGTTACATCCGATGCCTCGGGAAAAGAGAATGCCACGCCTTTGTAACATCTCTTTGAGGGGTCCGTAGGTGGCCTGTTGCAAGGCAAAATTTCTGTCCCTATCCCATGTACCCTCAATTTCCTGTGGCAATCAAAATTTCCGCGACCTTCATCCCTGGTGGCCTCATAATCACAAAACCTACTTATTATATTTATTGTTAACTTGTTCTCATTCTGAACATGCATGGAATATATTCCAGTTCAGGAAAGTTTGTTGAATCAAATGTCTGAAAGTTTAACATGGTAAATGAAGCCTGTGTGACTGTCAGTAAGACAGGTAAATAGAAGGGTAATAACTTGACAAAAGACAACTCGGGAACTGATCAGACACACAAAAGCAAACAATAACATTTAATGTTGAAATCGCCGACCCGAACTCAGTTACTCCGGAAGAGTATGCAGGTCCTGTTTCTCGGAACGGTTTATACCATAACGGTAGTCAGTAATGTTGTTAGTTTGGAATAGACACCCCATAGCGGTCAATAAACGTTGTTTTCCCATCTCAAGGAGCTGCTCCGTACAAGTTTGCAGTGCAGTCTTCATGGCCATTGGGACAATTTACATCAAAACCTTTCCCCCTCAGCCAGGCTCCCTTCCAGCACATTTGGTTCCGTACATATGATGCAACAATATATTTTTTCCCAGTCATTGTCTCAATGGCAAGTGTAAAGGCTTGGGTGGCATTCAGTCCCAGTTTCTTGCTGCTGGAAATGGTCTGGCTGTTGTACCTTTCATCGAATTTAACATTGATAACATTTTCTGGTAATCCCCTCTTTCGATGTACTGACTTGACAATCTCTAGTTTTTCTGACAAGTCTGTCCTGTTAAGTTTTACTAGCTCCTTTCCAACATTATGTGACATTCTCTGCATGCTTGTCCTGGAAGGAGGACAGTTCATTCTAGCAAACAGCTCCTGGAACTACCAATTGGACAGTCATGAAGGACTGCAGCCACTGCAACATTGGGTGCTCCAAGGTTGGTACCAGGTTTATTAGTGACAACGTCTTTGTATTACTGGGCTCATGTAGGTGCAGTTCTTACATTTAAGGGTATATTTCCAGCAAACTCTCCATTTTACTTGTCTGTGTGCCTGAATTTCTGGATTTTCGCAGTACTTGTATTCTTTTGTGAGCCTTAATAACAATGTTCAGCATCTTCATCATCTCTTCATGGTCGATGAACCTCATACCAGAAAGTGAACTCCATTCTTCTTGTTTTCAGGTCATTGGATGATACCAGTAGCTGGGAGCGAGTCTATATGCCATCGATCATTGGGAGCATTATTTATATCTTGGTCTGGTGTATTTGACAACTCTAGTACAGGCACAGCAACAGGATCATTTCATGGAATTCTGCCATTCTGGAATCTACCAACAGGTGCAACTCTCTGTCTCTAAAGCCGTCCAGCTAAGCCTTTGTTGAATGGCCAGTAACCTTTTGGATACATGTTGAGACAAATAGTTTGGTAGTGCAGTGTAAAGTACAGAAAGAAACTTGAAATACAGACCTTAGAATTGTTAGTTTTTATACTTTTTGTCATTATGTAACTTTTGATTAAGATTTTTAATTGGTTAAGTGAGGCTGTCAATCAATTCTGTGGATCCTTTTGATCTATTTTTAGCTGCGAATTAAAGAAATTACCAACCCTGGCTTCAAAGGGTTTGGTTCAGTTCAAACAAAATTCTTAATTTCGGCCTTTTATTTCTGAAATAAAAATTCTATTTCTATTCAGATTTTACAAAAATAAATTTTCTAAATTGTAGAGAGTTGTTGTGCCACTGAAACGTGATTTTGTAATTGTATGATAATTTTTTGGTTCTATTTTTGTTAAATTTTGCAAAAATAATAAGTTCAAAAAATCTGATTTATTTGGTACTTTTTTTAATTAAAATGAGAGTTTGGCATCTTGACCTTTCAAAAACTCCTTATTTCATCTAAAATAGCAAAAATAGGGATTTTATAGCATTTTAAAGTTTTTATGACATCTTGATTATGCCTTGGGCAGATAATGTAAAGGGAGTGTTGAACAAACAGGCAATTATGCCAAAAGTTTATTCAATACCCTCTAAAGTATTTTTTTTTGTATTGTAGTATGAAAATAGAATTTTTTAATGCAATTCTGAGAACTGTAGGTGGAGTTTTGGATTTTTTTTTTAAATATTCTGGTTTGGAATTTATGTGATTTGAAATGAATTTAGAAAAAAGTAACCTCAACTGACAGCTAGTTCAAAGCCTCTAACAACAACAAAAAAATAATCATGCATCTAAGACTATAAAGTTTACAAAATCAATATATTATTATCATGACTATGCCCCCACTATGAAGAGCTTAAAGTACATGGTTACGATTTTCAAGTATATCATTTTTGTATTATCTAACTATCTTTGCTGCAAATTTTGTAGTGATATGGTCCCAAAAAAGTGACTGGAGAAAATAAATATGGTCACTTGGTCTTCTCCCGACCGTCATAAAACGCATGTCAAAGTGGTGCGTCCGTTTGGTTGTACAGGATGTATCAAGTTTGCATCCACGTCCGGTCAGAATGGGGACGTTACATCCGATGCCTCGGGAAAAGAGAATGCCACGCCTTTGTAACATCTCTTTGAGGGGTCCGTAGGTGGCCTGTTGCAAGGCAAAATTTCTGTCCCTATCCCATTTACCCTCAATTTCCTGTGGCAATCAAAATTTCCGCGACCTTCATCCCTGGTGGCCTCATAATCACAAAACCTACTTATTATATTTATTGTTAACTTGTTCTCATTCTGAACATGCATGGAATATTGTCCAGTTCAGGAAAGTTTGTTGAATCAAATGTCTGTAAATTTAACATGGTAAATGAAGCCTGTGTGACTGTCAGTAAGACAGGTAAATAGAAGGGTAATAACTTGACAAAAGACAACTAGGGAACTGATCAGACACACAAAAGCAAACAATAACATTTAATGTTGAAATCGCCGACCCGAACTCAGTTACTCCGGAAGAGTATGCAGGTCCTGTTTCTCGGAACGGTTTATACCATAACGGTAGTCAGTAATGTTGTTAGTTTGGAATAGACACCCCATAGCGGTCAATAAACGTTGTTTTCCCATCTCAAGGAGCTGCTCCGTACAAGTTTGCAGTGCAGTCGTCATGGCCATTGGGACAATTTACATCAAAACCTTTCCCCCTCAGCCAGGCTCCCTTCCAGCACATTTGGTTCCGTGCATATGATGCAACAATATATTTTTTCTCAGTCATTGTCTCAATGGCAAGTGTAAAGGCTTGGGTGGCATTCAGTCCCAGTTTCTTGCTGCTGGAAATGGTCTGGCTGTTGTACCTTTCATCGAATGTAACATTGATAACATTTTCTGGTAGTCCCCTCTTTCGATGTACTGACTTGACAATCTCTAGTTTTTCTGACATGTCTGTCCTGTTAAGTTTTACTAGCTCCTTTCCAACATTATGTGACATTCTCTGCATGCTTGTCCTGGAAGGAGGACAGTTCATTTAGCAAACAGCTCCTGGAACTACCAATTGGACAGTCATGAAGGACTGCAGCCACTGCAACATTGGGTGCTCCAAGGTTGGTACCAGGTTTATTAGTGACAACTTCTTTGTATTACTGGGCTCATGTAGGTGCAGTTCTTACATTTAAGGGTATATTTCCAGCAAACTCTCCATTTTAATTGTCTGTGTGCCTGAATTTCTGGATTTTCGCAGTACTTGTATTCTTTTGTGAGCCTTAATAACAATGTTCAGCATCTTCATCATCTCTTCATGATCGATGAACCTCATACCAGAAAGTGAACTCCATTCTTCTTGTTTTCAGGTCATTGGATGATACCAGTAGCTGGGAGCGAGTCTATATGCCATCGATCATTGGGAGCATTATTTATATCTTGGTCTGGTGTATTTGACAACTCTAGTACAGGCACAGCAACAGGAACATTCCATGGAATTCTGCCATTCTGGAATCTACCAACAGGTGCAACTCTCTGTCTCTAAAGCCGTCCAGCTAAGCCTTTGTTGAATGGCCAGTAACCTTTTGGATACATGTTGAGACAAATAGTTTGGTAGTGCAGTGTAAAGTACAGAAAGAAACTTGAAATACAGACCTTAGAATTGTTAGTTTTTATACTTTTTGTCATTATGTAACTTTTGATTAAGATTTTTAATTGGTTAAGTGAGGCTGTTAATCAATTCTGTGGATCCTTTTGATCTATTTTTAGCTGCGAATTAAAGAAATTACCAACCCTGGCTTCAAAGGGTTTGTTCAGTTCAAACAAAATTCTTAATTTCGGCCTTTTATTTCTGAAATAAAAATTCTATTTCTATTCAGATTTTACAAACATAAATTTTCTAAATTGTAGAGAGTTGTTGTGCCACTGAAACGTGATTTTGTAATTGTATGATAATTTTTTGGTTTTATTTTTGTTAAATTTTGCAAAAATAATAAGTTCAAAAAATCTGATTTATTTGGTACTTTTTTTAATTAAAATGAGAGTTTGGCATCTTGACCTTTCAAAAACTCCTTATTTCATCTAAAATAGCAAAAATAGGGATTTTATAGCATTTTAAAGTTTTTATGACATCTTGATTATGCCTTGGGCAGATAATGTAAAGGGGGTGTTGAACAAACAGGCAATTATGCCAAAAGTTTATTCAATACCCTCTAAAGTTATTTTTTTTGTATTGTAGTATGAAAATAGAATTTTTTAATGCAATTCTGAGAACTGTAGGTGGAGTTTTGGATTTTTTTTTTTTAAATATTCTGGTTTTGAATTTATGTGATTTGAAATGAATTTAGAAAAAAGTAACCTCAACTGACAGCTAGTTCAAAGCCTCTAACAACAACAAAAAAATAATCATGCATCTAAGACTATAAAGTTTACAAAATCAATATATTATTATCATGACTATGCCCCCACTATGAAGAGATTAAAGTACATGGTTACGATTTTCAAGTATATCATTTTTGTATTATCTAACTATCTTTGCTGCAAATTTTGTTGTGATATGGTCCCAAAAAAGTGACTGGAGAAAATAAATATGGTCACTTGGTCTTCTCCCGACCGTCATAAAACGCATGTCAAAGTGGTGCGTCCGTTTGGTTGTACAGGATGTATCAAGTTTGCATCCACGTCCGGTCAGAATGGGGACGTTACATCCGATGCCTCGGGAAAAGAGAATGCCACGCCTTTGTAACATCTCTTTGAGGGGTCCGTAGGTGGCCTGTTGCAAGGCAAAATTTCTGTCCCTATCCCATGTACCCTCAATTTCCTGTGGCAATCAAAATTTCCGCGACCTTCATCCCTGGTGGCCTCATAATCACAAAACCTACTTATTATATTTATTGTTAACTTGTTCTCATTCTGAACATGCATGGAATATATTCCAGTTCAGGAAAGTTTGTTGAATCAAATGTCTGAAAGTTCAACATGGTAAATGAAGCCTGTGTGACTGTCAGTAAGACAGGTAAATAGAAGGGTAATAACTTGACAAAAGACAACTCGGGAACTGATCAGACACACAAAAGCAAACAATAACATTTAATGTTGAAATCGCCGACCCGAACTCAGTTACTCCGGAAGAGTATGCAGGTCCTGTTTCTCGGAACGGTTTATACCATAACGGTAGTCAGTAATGTTGTTAGTTTGGAATAGACACCCCATAGCGGTCAATAAACGTTGTTTTCCCATCTCAAGGAGCTGCTCCGTACAAGTTTGCAGTGCAGTCTTCATGGCCATTGGGACAATTTACATCAAAACCTTTCCCCCTCAGCCAGGCTCCCTTCCAGCACATTTGGTTCCGTACATATGATGCAACAATATATTTTTTCCCAGTCATTGTCTCAATGGCAAGTGTAAAGGCTTGGGTGGCATTCAGTCCCAGTTTCTTGCTGCTGGAAATGGTCTGGCTGTTGTACCTTTCATCGAATTTAACATTGATAACATTTTCTGGTAATCCCCTCTTTCGATGTACTGACTTGACAATCTCTAGTTTTTCTGACATGTCTGTCCTGTTAAGTTTTACTAGCTCTTTTCCAACATTATGTGACATTCTCTGCATGCTTGTCCTGGAAGGAGGACAGTTCATTCTAGCAAACAGCTCCTGGAACTACCAATTGGACAGTCATGAAGGACTGCAGCCACTGCAACATTGGGTGCTCCAAGGTTGGTACCAGGTTTATTAGTGACAACTTCTTTGTATTACTGGGCTCATGTAGGTGCAGTTCTTACATTTAAGGGTATATTTCCAGCAAACTCTCCATTTTACTTGTCTGTGTGCCTGAATTTCTGGATTTTCGCAGTACTTGTATTCTTTTGTGAGCCTTAATAACAATGTTCAGCATCTTCATCATCTCTTCATGGTCGATGAACCTCATACCAGAAAGTGAACTCCATTCTTCTTGTTTTCAGGTCATTGGATGATACCAGTAGCTGGGAGCGAGTCAATATGCCATCTATCATTGGGAGCATTATTTATATCTTGGTCTGGTGTATTTGACAACTCTAGTACAGGCACAGCAACAGGATCATTTCATGGAATTCTGCCATTCTGGAATCTACCAACAGGTGCAACTCTCTGTCTCTAAAGCCGTCCAGCTAAGCCTTTGTTGAATGGCCAGTAACCTTTTGGATACATGTTGAGACAAATAGTTTGGTAGTGCAGTGTAAAGTACAGAAAGAAACTTGAAATACAGACCTTAGAATTGTTAGTTTTTATACTTTTTGTCATTATGTAACTTTTGATTAAGATTTTTAATTGGTTCAGTGAGGCTGTCAATCAATTCTGTGGATCCTTTTGATCTATTTTTAGCTGCGAATTAAAGAAATTACCAACCCTGGCTTCAAAGGGTTTGGTTCAGTTCAAACAAAATTCTTAATTTCGGCCTTTTATTTCTGAAATAAAAATTCTATTTCTATTCAGATTTTACAAACTTTTACATTAATTTTCTAAATTGTAGAGAGTTGTTGTGCCACTGAAAAGTGATTTTGTAATTGTATGATAATTTTTTGGTTCTATTTTTGTTAAATTTTGCAAAAATAATAAGTTCAAAAAATCTGATTTATTTGGTACTTTTTTTAATTAAAATGAGAGTTTGGCATCTTGACCTTTCAAAAACTCCTTATTTCATCTAAAATAGCAAAAATAGGGATTTTATAGCATTTTAAAGTTTTTATGACATCTTGATTATGCCTTGGGCAGATAATGTAAAGGGAGTGTTGAACAAACAGGCAATTATGCCAAAAGTTTATTCAATACCCTCTAAAGTATTTTTTTTTGTATTGTAGTATGAAAATAGAATTTTTTAATGCAATTCTGAGAACTGTAGGTGGAGTTTTATTAGATTTTTTTTTTAAATATTCTGGTTTTGAATTTATGTGATTTGAAATGAATTTAGAAAAAAGTAACCTCAACTGACAGCTAGTTCAAAGCCTCTAACAACAACAAAAAAATAATCATGCATCTAAGACTATAAAGTTTACAAAATCAATATATTATTATCATGACTATGCCCCCACTATGAAGAGCTTAAAGTACATGGTTACGATTTTCAAGTATATCATTTTTGTATTATCTAACTATCTTTGCTGCAAATTTTGTAGTGATATGGTCCCAAAAAAGTGACTGGAGAAAATAAATATGGTCACTTGTTCTTCTCCCGACCGTCATAAAACGCATGTCAAAGTGGTGCGTCCGTTTGGTTGTACAGGATGTATCAAGTTTGCATCCACGTCCGGTCAGAATGGGGACGTTACATCCGATGCCTCGGGAAAAGAGAATGCCACGCCTTTGTAACATTTCTTTGAGGGGTCCGTAGGTGGCCTGTTGCAAGGCAAAATTTCTGTCCCTATCCCATTTACCCTCAATTTCCTGTGGCAATCAAAATTTCCGCGACCTTCATCCCTGGTGGCCTCATAATCACAAAACCTACTTATTATATTTATTGTTAACTTGTTCTCATTCTGAACATGCATGGAATATTTTCCAGTTCAGGAAAGTTTGTTGAATCAAATGTCTGTAAGTTTAACATGGTAAATGAAGCCTGTGTGACTGTCAGTAAGACAGGTAAATAGAAGGGTAATAACTTGACAAAAGACAACTCGGGAACTGATCAGACACACAAAAGCAAACAATAACATTTAATGTTGAAATCGCCGACCCGAACTCAGTTACTCCGGAAGAGTATGCAGGTCCTGTTTCTCGGAAAGGTTTATACCATAACGGTAGTCAGTAATGTTGTTAGTTTGGAATAGACACCCCATAGCGGTCAATAAACGTTGTTTTCCCATCTCAAGGAGCTGCTCCGTACAAGTTTGCAGTGCAGTCGTCATGGCCATTGGGACAATTTACATCAAAACCTTTCCCCCTCAGCCAGGCTCCCTTCCAGCACATTTGGTTCCGTGCATATGATGCAACAATATATTTTTTCTCAGTCATTGTCTCAATGGCAAGTGTAAAGGCTTGGGTGGCATTCAGTCCCAGTTTCTTGCTGCTGGAAATGGTCTGGCTGTTGTACCTTTCATCGAATGTAACATTGATAACATTTTCTGGTAGTCCCCTCTTTCGATGTACTATCTTGACAATCTCTAGTTTTTCTGACATGTCTGTCCTGTTAAGTTTTACTAGCTCCTTTCCAACATTATGTGACATTCTCTGCATGCTTGTCCTGGAAGGAGGACAGTTCATTTAGCAAACAGCTCCTGGAACTACCAATTGGACAGTCATGAAGGACTGCAGCCACTGCAACATTGGGTGCTCCAAGGTTGGTACCAGGTTTATTAGTGACAACTTCTTTGTATTACTGGGCTCATGTAGGTGCAGTTCTTACATTTAAGGGTATATTTCCAGCAAACTCTCCATTTTAATTGTCTGTGTGCCTGAATTTCTGGATTTTCGCAGTACTTGTATTCTTTTGTGAGCCTTAATAACAATGTTCAGCATCTTCATCATCTCTTCATGGTCGATGAACCTCATACCAGAAAGTGAACTCCATTCTTCTTGTTTTCAGGTCATTGGATGATACCAGTAGCTGGGAGCGAGTCTATATGCCATCGATCATTGGGAGCATTATTTATATCTTGGTCTGGTGTATTTGACAACTCTAGTACAGGCACAGCAACAGGAACATTCCATGGAATTCTGCCATTCTGGAATCTACCAACAGGTGCAACTCTCTGTCTCTAAAGCCGTCCAGCTAAGCCTTTGTTGAATGGCCAGTAACCTTTTGGATACATGTTGAGACAAATAGTTTGGTAGTGCAGTGTAAAGTACAGAAAGAAACTTGAAATACAGACCTTAGGATTGTTAGTTTTTATACTTTTTGTCATTATGTAACTTTTGATTAAGATTTTTAATTAGTTAAGTGAGGCTGTCAATCAATTCTGTGGATCCTTTTGATCTATTTTCAGCTGCGAATTAAAGAAATTACCAACCCTGGCTTCAAAGGGTTTGGTTCAGTTCAAACAAAATTCTTAATTTCGGCCTTTTATTTCTGAAATAAAAATTCTTTTTCTATTCAGATTTTACAAACATTAATTTTCTAAATTGTAGAGAGTTGTTGTGCCACTGAAAAGTGATTTTGTAATTGTATGATAATTTTTTGGTTCTATTTTTGTTAAATTTTGCAACAATAATAAGTTAAAAAAATCTGATTTATTTGGTACTTTTTTAATTAAAATAAGTGTTTGGCATCTTGACCTTTCAAAAACTCCTTATTTCATCTCAAAATTGCAAAAATAGGGATTTTATAGCATTTTAAAGTTTTTATGACATCTTGATTATGCTTTGGGCAGATAATGTAAAGAGGTCGTTTTCGCAGTACTTGTATTCTTTTGTGAGCCTTAATAACAATGTTCTGCATCTTTGCTTGTATGGAATATATTTTGATGGTTTAGTAAAGATTTATTGTACTGGAACGTCGCATTGCAAATAGTACACCTTTCCTTAAGTGCAGTAGTATGAGAGGCAACGTGATCCTTGTAATTCCAAAGGGTGGCAAACGTAACATTTATACTTAAAAACCTTTTCATGTATAAAAACCTTTTCATGTATTGTATTTACATAAACCTCAGATAAGAATGATTTCTACATATTCCCGTATTCCAATTTTACATTTGTTACAAAAACTAAATATTCAGAAAAACCAATTCATTTTGATCCTTTCCTTTTCAGTTCCTGATAAAAATCATGCATCTGAATGTACACATCGTTCATTTGCATCCTCATTAGGACATCCAGATTTTCTTTGATGGAGGTATATTATTGCGTCCTTGTATATATATCGATACATTTTAATTACCTTTAGTTACATACCATGCATATACATAAAAGATGGACCAGCATTTTGGTGAGACAATTATTTTTGGTGAGTTTCTAAAAACTGTTGCAGTTGACAGTGTTACTGGTTCCTGGTCACTATCATGGCTATCTGAACTAGACCTCAAATAATCCGTAGACAGGGATTTGAGAGCACACCTGTATCATAAAACATATACATCCAATTTTCACGCATCTAGTAAGATGTTTGCATCGATGTAACAAAAACTTTAAAGTGAGGGGTTAATTTTGCAGGTAAAACATTTATGACATATAAATTGTTATTCTAATGCAGCCTAGAAACTGTAATGAATGTTGCAATATTCTCTTTGACTTATGAAAACCAATCTGTTTCATTTGGTTCACCCACCCCGTTTCAACCTCCTGGATCTACCCTGTTTCAACCTTCTGGAGCTAATCCTGCTTACTTGGCAGTGTGTTTCAATGTGGTTTTAAATTAACTATGTGAATGTGCTTTTATATATTCCGTTGTCTTATTGGCAATTATTCCACAACTTCGTATATTCCTCATTCTACATAAAATATTAGGTTTGTACCTTTCTTGTATTCCCCATTATTGTTACAGTACTGCCTTCCACCTTTACAGCATCAATTATCTTTTCTGCTCCTGTGCCCTCACTTAAAATGACAACTTTTGTCATAGACACCACATTTGGACGGCTAATTACTATAGTATTGTCCGCCTTCTAATATAATTTCTTAACATAACACTGTTGTCCAGTTTTAACATTGATATCTTAGCATTGTCATGGCATATTTGGAGAATCAAAATGGACAAAAAAAATTGTTGATACATTTATATGTAATGTAACAAGTTCAGTATCAGTCACAATCTATGAATAAAAAAAAAAAAAAAAAAACAATCTATGTCTTATAAATATGCAAAAATGCGATCATTTTATACATTTTCATAAATTCTCAATCTGTCATTATTTTGAATTATATGTTGTACGGTGAGTTATTGAGATGATTTGATACTGCGGCCCTGATTCCATTAAGAGCAGACTTGTAATAGTATTGTATTTGCCTTGTTCGGTTCTTAGACTTCCAAACCAAAAAGCTTAGTCGATCATTTCGCGTTGTTTTTTTTAATTTTTCAAATTCTATGTTGTGATCATTTTCCTGTTACCAACCTGAAAATTATAATTGCTCCATGTCTAGAAAGTGCTATGGTGGAAAAATTCCGATAATTTGTTTTTTTCAGTTTCAATAATAAACCTTGCCATTATCATATAATTTACTTTCGTTAACACGTTCAAAATTCAGTGATAACAATATTTGGTTGTCCTGTGTGTGTTGCATTCATCATGGAAATGTAATTTATATTTTTCAAGTAACCTTTTCATTTGTGCAGTTTGTTGCTCAAATAAGAATCGATGTGGATTCCCAAATAGGGAACTAGCTAACTGGTCATCAAATCCTATCTCATCTTCACGTGCGTTTACTTTATGCTATGCTTGATCTGCAACCAACTGTACCCAGCTCAGATTGACGTTTTGGAATACTCATTTCTCCAATATTGCACATCTCTCTCCAATTGAAGAGCATTGAAAGTTTCCTTTAATTTCCTTTATTTTATTTTTTTTCCAAAGACTTGAAGTACTGTGATTTCCTAACTAAGAAGTGAAACGTGTTTGCAAAACGGATGGCATGATGTACAGGTATGTTATTGACCTTCCCTCACTGGTGCCTCAATGAACTTTGTACTATTTGTCCCGAGTGGCCTCTTATGAAAGACTTACATATTGTAGTTATTGTTACCTTGATCTCGTCCTGAACATGCATGAAATATTTGCCACTGGACGTTAAGCAACCAACAATCACTCAATCCCTCACTGGTGCTTCAATGAACTTTGTACTATTTGATAAAGAAGTTTTAAGGCATTATGCATTACAGTGGCTGCAGTATTCTCAAATGCATTTTTCTTTGAATTATGGTTTGACTGTGTTGTTTCAACATTATTGGAATTGTCATCTGTAATAAATGATTCATTGAAATTGTGATCTTCATTGAACTGTCACCCCAAGGGTGACTGGGGAATAGAAATATGGTACTCATTGGTCTTCCTCCGACCGGCGGTAAAACCCTCGCTAAAGTGGGGCGTCCGTGTGGCTGTGCGGGATGTATAAGTTCGCAGTCACGTCCGGTCAGAATGGGGACGTTAAATCCGATGCCTCGTGTAAAGAGAGTGCCACGCTCTTTGCACGTTAAGAACCCTTGCAACAACTCTTTGAGGGATCCGTAGGTGACCTGTTGCAAGGCTAGATTTCTGTCCCTATCCAATATACCCTCATTTCCCGTGGCAGTCCAAATTTCTCCGACCTTAATTCCGGACGCCCCTCTAACAGAACCTACCTATTGTATTTATTGTTAATTTTTTCTCGTCCTGAATATGCATGAAATATTTGCCACTGGACGTTAAGCAACCAACAATCAATCAATCATATTTATAGATATCAAAGTACCAAGACGATAGGGGATGATTACAATTTTAGCTTGACATATATATTCATTGTTAACTTCATAAAGTCCGTGTAAAACAAGAGTTATAAATACTGGGTATGACATATTCAAGAACTAGTTACTAGTAATAAGCGTTTATAATTTTCTTTTTGAGAATATTTAGTACAAAGTAAGCCTGCATGCACGACTTATAACGATCTCGGTCTTTTAATGAATTAAACGTAGATGTCCCTTTTTTAAAAACGCAGTGCTAGCTCAATCACGTCTAGGTTTTTATGGTCACATTTGGACTTTTGGAAGCAATGTGTTCGTTTTAGTTAAATTCAAATAAACACATAATGAGAAATCCCTAGTAAATCAACGATTATTTCAGAAATTTTAAATTTCAGCTAATTATGATTGGGACAAAATAACATGAACATGATCACATGTATTATGATCAACAGGTTAAATCACTACAATTTGACTTACGACTGCCTGTTAACACTCGTAAGTTTACGATTAATCCTACGATAAAATCCTACTTACGATTGTTTATGAAACGGTTGAAAAGTTGCGATTTGACGTAGGACCGACGTACGATCTAAGATTGTCGTACGAACTTTTGTGAAACGATGGCTAAATCGTGTTTTTCTACCTTACGGGATTGAAGAAATTTTACCTCGATTTAACATCACTTTTGATTGGTTGGGAAAAAATTGAATAAAATAAAGCTTTTGAATTGAAACTCATATTTTATACGACTTTATCAATATATTCTTGATTCTATCCCGCATCATGTAAAGGCCTTACACAAATAGATATTTTACACACATTAACGTCTTTATAAAACATATTTCAATATTAATTAAATTTGTGTCTAAAACTTTTGCTCATATCACAAACTGAAGCTATTTTTTTATTATGTTTTTCAATGAATTTGTAAAATTTGATGCCCTACTAATGCAAATACGGAATATAAAATGAAAAATTATTTGTAGAGGTTCTTACATTGTTACCTATTCATAATATTAAAAAAAAAAATGAAATGGTTTCAGCAGCAGGAACTTCTTTCCGTATTAATCCAAATTTATGTTAAAGCTGCCCCTCTTTCACAAATCCACTTTAATTTACAGAAAACATATAAATAAAAATGAATACATACTTGTTCATTTAACTTATTGCTCAAACTTTTAAAATCATTGATGTAGCCATTCTGCCCTCTATCGACACCCAATACCGCCGTAACGTCGTCTTTACACTTTGTAAATATAATATTAGCAACCTCTGCAGTAACTATGATTTACATTGTTAATGATAAATTTTTCACATGCACACACATTATATCCATAATACTAAAATAACGAGGTCCAATTTGTCAGCCGTCATGGGGTAAAAACGACAAATCAAAGAATTCAATTTTATATATAGCCAATATAGGACAATGGTGTTGTTTAAAAATTACACCACTCCAGACCTTTTTGTTTTCAACATAATTAATATTGCCAATAATTAACAAGTTCCGGGTCGAATCCAATACCGATACCAATAGTATATTCACCTGTTACCTATTACCTTATCTGTACGTTCCGGATCTGACAGGAGCACCACCAAACGGTGTATTTCGGATTTTGCTATATACACGGGTCATAATCACAGGGTTGACCCTTCTAAATTCAATCATTGTCAAATTGCTCCCTATTGTAGTATTTTAATCAGTAAGACTTTCTAAGATGAAAATACGAATACTAAAAATCTGGACTTAAAATAAGGCGTATAGGCACAGTTTTCAATTTGTTAGTGGGCATGACGTAAAACAGCGAATCAAAGAATTCAACTTTATTTATAACTAATATAGGCCAATGCTGTTGATTAAAAAATACTCCATTCCAGGACCTTTTGTTTTCCAAATAATTAGTATTACCAATAATTGATAAGTTCCAGGTCGACGGGTTCAAACAAAAAGATTTTGAAAGCAGAGAAATCTTATAATCGGCATGACTTTATTAGATGACAATCCCAATACTAAAATAAGGCTTACGCAAAGTTATATACTTTAATTCAGTCACGGACCCGCGATATCACGGGTGTGTTCTAGTGTATTTAAAAAAGACCATTGCGATTTAATCCATCTAAAGGGACATGTTCAAGACGTAATTTAACACTCACTTACTATGGTACATAAATATATATATTTAACTTACTTCCTACAAAGATTTATGGAAAAATGATTGGTTAAACGACTTAAAGTGTTGACATTTTTTGCATCATTGATCGGGCAACTATTCCATGGGACTGAAACAGTATCATTATCCATTCAATTCCATAGTTTTCTATGTCTAGTTCGGTGATCTCTTCACCATGGTGGAAAAAGTCATCAATCCCACGATGACCCTGTCCTGCTTTGCTTCATACTCCCATTACTAATAACTGTTTTGGAGATTTTTTCTTCTTTAAATACCATGAGGGCTTCCTTGATTCGAGGTACGTACACATAATGTATACACCATACATGTAACTCATTTGTTTCCTTGAGGATATTGTGTTTCTCCAAAAAAAAACAGTTGGTAAAACACGTTTGTACATGACTCGAATAAGTCGCGCCACAACCGCTCTATTTTTTGGTAATGGACGCTGCGTCCAGTGATTATCGATCCCCTGTTTGCTCCTCTATGAGCAATCATAAATGTGGCAATGTCCAAGTTTTCCCTACCATGGTCTGTTCGGACTCTGGACGGAACTCCGAACTCTTGACAACCTTGTACAAAAGGCTCGAAGACAGTTGCTGCCTTAATGTCAAGGGCAAGATTGATGAAGGTGACCATTCTACTGAACCCATCTATTCCTTCATGAATAACCATGCTCCATCTAACAAATAAGTACATGTTTAATGTAATCTCCCTTTCACATGTTAACTTCCATAACGGATAGATAATAATCTGTGTTTCAGTTTATATTTTAATTTATTATTTTACTAACAACGACAGTTAAAACTTTAAACAGTGAACACATTTTCTTTATTAAGGCCCATATTATGGGCATTATTTTTTTCTGGTATGTGCGTGCGTCCGGTCTTCCGTCTGTCCCGCTTCAGGTGAAAGTTTTGGTTGAGGTAGGTTCAAGGTTTTGTTCGAGGTAGTTTTTGATTAAGTTGAAACTGAGTACACATGTTCCTTATGATATGATCTTTCTAGTTGTAATGCCAAATTAGAGATTTTTATACCATTTTCACGGTCCACTGAACATAGAAAATGATAATGATGGGGCATCCGTGTACTTAGGACACATGTTTGTTTATATATGAAATATTTACAGCCCATCGAAGGTCTGTACATGCATGATAGATTTGAATTAAACCTTTGAAAACTCCTATTTGAACCTCAAACTAATTGCAACAGAAAATGTTTTATTTCTAATCTATAGCACTAAGTCCCAAATATACACAGAAAAAAGTCCCAAAAATTCTAACTTGAGGAAAACTAAAATTTTGCATTTTAAATTTCTTATGGAAATTAACATTGGAAAGGGAGATAAGTCTGTAAAATTGAGTCTTGTTTTGTCATTTTTTGGTTGATTTTCTTAAAGTTCATGTGAAATATGATACTTTGATGCGGTTATAAGTTTACATTTGACTATATTATATAATCTTCTGCTCTGACATGAAATGTACAAAACCGAAGTGTTATGGGTATTTTTTTTTTTTTTGCACATTTTTCATATAAGAAATTGCAAATTTATGGCTTGTGACCAGTTTGAAAAAAGAATGTGAATATTTGGTATTGTTTATATCTGTAAATTATATTTGTTCAGCATCTAACTTGTTTAAAGAAACTTTAAACCACAAAAAGAAGAATATATGCTTAATTAGTTTTATTCAATTTGAGATTCTTAACCTTGACATGCTGAAAAATCTAATAAATGGTCAGCTAATCAATTATGAAATCTAGGTTGTAGCTTGATAAAAGATATGAAAACACCTTTAGAGTTGTTTGCTGTACTCTAAAGACGGCTAATATATCAAGAATCCATACATTCTGTTGAATAAAAGCGGTAAACTTATAATTTTGTATCAAATTTTATTGATATTTCTGCCTTTTTTGCAGAGTTATTTCCCTTATCAATGCAAATCTCCATAGGAATTTTGAAATGATGATTTTTTAGTTTTCCTCAATTTAGATTTTATGGGACTTCTTTGTATATTTGGGATATAATGCTAAAGATTAGAACTTAAAAATCTTCTGTTGCAATTACTTCAGGGTTAGGGTCAAATTTATGCTAGATTAACTGGGCTAATGAATGATTTCATTCTTATATACATGTATACGTGTATAATATCTTGGAAAGTCTTTAAGACACAACTTGTTGATACATTAAAATTTTTTTTTTCAAGTATTAGATTTAAAATCGGTATATGGTATATCACAGTTAGACATATTTAGCTTCCTTGTCTACAACCGTATTTCCATGGATTCCAACATTACCCACAGAAATAACATATCTTAATGAAGAATTTTTAAATTCCTCATTACTGATAAAATCTTGAGAAATATCGGGTGTTTAATTTTAGTATGTTGTATAGCTTGTAAACATGAAAGTGAATCAGAACAGATTATAAATTTGGATTTGTCTGGAGTAGCAACAAAGGAGTAGGTCCGGTAAGGGCCGATTTTGGCCTCGAATTTCAGGTTCATCTGATGAAAGATTTTGGACACTTGTTAAACACTTAGGTGTCTTCTTCAGTCGATTCAATTAGTTTGTGTGAAAGATTTGAACTGATTAAGTCATTTCAGATCCTCAAATTCAAGCTTAAATATGAAAAATCTGTCAAATATGCTATAATATGTCACTTTTCAGATGGTTTTTGTCAAAAATGAAAGTGGCCGCATTCGTGTTCACTCTCAACCTTTATATATGTTATGTATTATCATCAAATACAACTTGCATTAAAATATTAAGAATGAACACAAATGCGGCCACTTCCATTTCAGACGGAAACCGTCTAAAATTTAACTCAAATGCTAAAATTGTGAAGATTTCAGTAATTTAGCATGACTTAATGATGGTAGTACCCGATATATATGGATTGCTTTGTCAAAAACAGCCCATATTTATGTAGCCGAAGTATTCTATTTTCCAATAAATAGCTAAAAGTTAACATTTTAACAATTTTGTAAAACTGCTATATTTTGGGGCCAAAAAGGGGTCTTACTGGACCTACTCCTTTCAAAGCCAAAATTATTGCCTGTGATTCAGCAGTAACTATGGATGCGTCAGATGACAAAAGGAGAGTCGCAGCTCTGTCTCAAAGGACAGCAGTAGATGCAACTCGGTTACCATCCTTCGATCCATCAGTATAAACAGTTGAAATTTGTTTGCTTGAATTTCAGCAAAATGTTGTTGAAATAAAAGATGGTTTGTTTCATTTTTGTGGTTTTTACGGAGATCAAAAATCATTTTAGGTTTGGGAGGTTCATATGGAGCCATTTACAAGTTTCTACATTTGCAACAGATTTTAAATCAAAGTTGGTTAAATGTGGTTTTAAACGAGTTCCTAATGGAGGAATTTTATTTTCATGTTTTGCAAATGTATCTTCATAAAGTTGATTAAAAACACAGTCATAGGCAGAATTTTCATCTTTGTCCAACAAGCTGACATACATTAATGCCCCAGTAAAAGGTAAGGTACAGAACCATCAGCTGCCCACTGTCTCAGACAAAGTTTCATTTGCAGTATCTTATATAGAGCCTTTTTGCTCCAATATCTTCCTAAAAGGAGCAGTTACCAATTAATTCAACATGCCTTAAACGGTCATAAATAATACTTTAAATTTAAGTACAAACCTGCATTGTCATTTACTATGATATCCACATTAGAGGCGTTCCCACTGCTGCAATGAACACCATCAATCACCACCGCTTGATGATCTATATTCCCCTGAATCACCCCCAAGGGTGACTGGGGAAACGAAATATGGTCACATGGTCTTCTCTCGACCGGCAGTAAAACGCTTGCCGAAGTGGGGCTTCCGTTTGGCTGTGCGGGATGTACAATAGGTCACCGTATGCCCTTCAACAATGAGCAAAGACCATTCTGCATAGTCAGCTAAAAAATGGCCACGAAATGATGAATGAAAAAAAATTCAAACGAGAAAACTAACGGCCTTATTTATGTACAAAATGGAACGAAAACAAATGAGTAACACATCAACAAACGACAACCACTGAAAAACAGGCTCCTGACTTAACTCATTAGTTGTTTTGGAAATAGACAATTCATAGCAGTCATTAAGATCATGATGACGAGTTAAGATCTTCCAGATGGTCAACTTCAGTCTAACTATAGCACTATAGCATTAGGTAATTAGTGTAAATTGCATAAAGGATCAGTATTACAAGTTCTACATGCTTGCTAAGTTTCATCAAAATTAGAATACAAAGAGTGGAGGTCCCTGTGGTCTTTTTTGCAGATGAGATATGGTCTAGTAAACTCAATAATCAGTGTAAGTCATGTTTCTGAGAGTCTACGTTTTTTTTTTGGAGCCTACGATTTTTTAATATTTTAGAAAATGGAAGACCTGGATGCTCTATACTATGTCTAATGTTATGAAGTTTCCGTCTGTCACATGTCCATTGTCCTTCACCTCATTTTCATGGTTCAGTGACTCCTTGACCTTTTTTTTATTAATTTTTAGTAATGTTTTTTTCGCTCTTATTATGAGTGTTAGGATAACAATATTTTGTATGTGCGTACCTTGCAAGGTCTACATGTCCGTCAGACAGTTTTTACTTGACCTCGACCTCATTTCATGAATCAGTGAACAAGGTTAACTTTTAGTCAAGTCCATATCTCAGATACTATATTGAGCAATATGTCTAGTATATAGAAAGACTGTAAAGTGTACATGTGAAACTTGGCTGGTCTCATCTGACCTTGACCTCGTTTTCATGGTTCAGTGGTTATAGTTAAGTTTTTCGCGTTTACGGTCTGTATTTCTTAAACTATAAGCAATAGCTATAGATCAACTATATTTGTTGTATGGAAGGACTATTGTGCTACTCCAGTAGGAAAATGGTGTTATTATTGAAATAGTATGCATTGCAACATAATGAAGACTTTAACTTATTTGCTTATTGGTGTGTTATGTATCTTATTCCTAACATTATCCTTTAACCCTTTTCTCCATGGATTTTTTTTTTACATATTTGATCGACATAGGAATTTTTCAAGAAAAAAAATCATCAGGTTAAAAGTATTAATGCATTGCAAAAATGAATATTTCATCAATGAAATTCCAGTCAGATATTCTTATGAATATCCTTTTTATATTAGATACAAATTTTATTAAGTTTGATACAGATTTTTCGTAGGTAAGACGTTTCAACTGAGGCACTACACAGGCGTCAAAAGACATCATTATGGAGTAAAGGGGTTGGCGTCATTATGGAGGAAAGGGATAACATACTGACCAAATATGCAAAAGACATCTAGTTACATTAAGATATTAGTGTTCTTACATTTTTTGTCAAAAAAAAAAGGCCAGATCAAAAATCCCAGGCCTGTATTTTGACAAAAAAAATAATCTGGCCTTTTTAGTTGCTAAAAAAAATTCTGGCTTCATCTTCAGGAAGTATGACATGTATGATATGTTTTTTTTTCCGTCGCTCTCTTTACTCGCTAAAAAGTTCAACCACACATTGTAGTATACTAGTACCTTACTATCAAGATATATTAATATATAAGTGAAATTGTGGGGCAATCTATGACAGTATTTGTTAGATTTCATTGCAGGCTATTCATATTAAATTTTTCATTTTGCATCGCATCTGACTGTGTCTTCAATGGTACAATGATGACGATTTTGACTTCAGCAAGAATTATGCTAAAACCGGTGCTAGGGGCTGTCTTGAAACTTTCATTGAGGCGAGAATTATTTCTCTGTGTTGAAGATATCACTGTCATTTTCAAGATGAAGAACAGCAATACAGGCACTGTTTCTTTGCTGCATTGTTTTGATTTTGTGTCCGGATCTTGTTCAACATATCCCTTCCTACTCATAATGGATATATATGTATTACATGTACTTGTCTTATCAAAATAAATAGTTTGTTACACATTGAGGCTGGAATGATTTCTTCATGTCGAAGATCTTACTAATTTTCAAGCAATAAAAGCGTGCACATGTTTTGATTTTGTGACAGGATCTTGTTCACCATATCCCATTCTATTCATTATTGATATATATCATTATATGTATGACTTGCCTTAATTAAATTATTACATGTGTCTTAACCAATCCAAGTAGTAGTCAAGTATTTCTGAAATGTCTGGGTTTTTTTAAGACACTTTATAGTTTTGGGATTATTATAAGTTGTAAGGAAGGCTTAATTTTGACACTCGGAGTTTTTTTCCTAAGTGTATAAGTGTATTGACGTGTCACACTCTGACCAAGTACATTCAATCTTGATCAGGTGCGTTGGCCGACATTTAGATTATTTAATACTTGATCTGGCTTGATAAAAAACCCGTCCCCCTCCCCGTAATTCCTATGGTCGATGCCTTATGACCGACTATCCCAGGACTTTATAGCCAGTCACGATCGTTAAAACCCCCATAAGTAAGTAAGAACTGCATTTACTTTTCAGCTGTCCAAGTTTCATTACAATCAAGCGAGAAATGCTAATATTATCCACTGAAACCAGTGGTATTATGCAAGAGAACTTCAGACATACTAAGAACTATTTGCCCCAGGAATTACGACCTCCAGATATATATAAATGTAGGTCCTAAAAAAATCACATCTCTTATTAAGATTAAAAGTTTCTGATCATTTTTCAAATTGTATGGTCTTGAATTTGAACTGAACATTAAAAAATGCCAAAAATTAGTAATTTTCCATTTTTACTGATGGTTGCCATGGCAACACATATGCAAATCAACTGCAATTGTTTGAAAATGTTATATGTATAATATATGGTCTTACATGTATGGAAGGTATAACAAGTTTCTATCAACAGGTCTGTTGTATCATGTATAAATATGGTTCCAAAATTTGAAAAAAAATGTAAAAGGGACAGTTATCTCCCTTTTTGGAAAAATGCAATCTATTTTTAATGATATACATTTTTTGTCTTAACTAGACGATGACTTGTTGATTTTATTTTTTATTATGTAAAAAGACTATTTAATCAACGGAAAAAATACAAACATTAAAAAATCTTATATTAGGTTTCATGAGAAATTCTTCATAAAAGGTAGCTTTGCATTCATTTCCCTATCATTTCTATAGTAATCTTGAATGAAAACCAATAAACTTGACCCTTCAAAAAAAATTAACTAGACGGTGAACCCATTTGTTTATTTTTATTTTTCACTTAACATATAATAAAGTTCATTTATTAAAAAAATTAGCCAATTCCTATATTAGATATTTATACCACCCAGCCACCTTAACAATAGGAAATGAAAAATCGTCTCTTTTGTCGTAAATTTTTGCATGAAGTTTCCCTTTAGAAATTGAAATGGCAACAGCTGCTGTTTATGTGAGATTTAGTTATAGTAAGTTCTTATGGTAAATTTCGGAAGTATGTTTAGAGAACTCTGGATTATTTAACGAAAAAATATCATCCAGATAACGGTAGGTATTGTTGAATGTATCAACCAAATGTAACAATGATGGGTCTTTACTGAGTTTGGTCACAAACTGAGATTCCTAGCAATATAGGAATAAATCTGCTATTAAAGGGGCGCAGTTAGTGCCCATACGAATACCTACTACCTGACGATACACTTTATCGCCGAAACGTACATTTATGTTATCTAGCAGAAAATGTAAAGCTTCAATCATATCCTCACATTTCCAGTAAGTGTATCTAGCATACTTTCCTTTTTAGTAACAGAAAAAGGCTTTAAACGATTTACAGCAAATAAAATTACAATGAGATTTTTCGAAAAACCATTTTATTAAATACGAAAACTTTTGTGTGGAAGTGTAGTGTACAGAGTTGAAAAATCATAACTGTCAACAGAATTAAAAGGACCATCAAAAGCATGTATTTTATCTAAAACCTCTAAAGAATTTTTATCACTCCAAAAATAATTAATACCATTATTTTCATAAGCTTTATTACAAAAGTTAATAACCAGTTCTTTGATAGTAGTAAGGGAGGTAGTTAGAAGCACTGATAGATTAGTAGTATAACACTTACTCGATGCGGAGATGAAACGGAATTTAAATGGTTTTTTTTGCGTAATTTCGGTAACCAGTTCATGGTCGGGACTTTCAAATGTTCGAAAGAGGCTTTAAGCTGGGTAGTGGCAGTGATATGCTTGTTAACTATTAGACTCTCTGTGGTGCGTACGGACCTGAATGTAGAGGAATTGATAATTTCGTTTTGAAGAACTTCCGTGTAGTATATGTGTCATACCACCACTACATTATTGACTGCCTTGTCTGCCGGTACGACCACAAACCGCTCTGCGAGTACTTTTTTTTATTCTAGAAATTGGAAATGAGATATTCGAAGTATGGTCACCATTGGTCTTCTTCCGACCGGCGGTAAAACCCTCGTCGAAGTGGGGCGTCCGTTTGGCTGTGCGGGATGTACAAATTTGCAGCCACGTCCGGTCAGAATGGGGACGTTAAATCCGATGCCTCGTGTAAAGAGAGTGCCACGTTCTTTGCACGTTAAGAACCCTTGCAACAACTCTTTGAGGGGTCCGTAGGTGACCTGTTGCAAGGCTAAATTTCTGTCCCTATCCAATATACCCTCATTTCCCGTGGCAGTCTAAATTTCTCCGACCTTAATCCCTTAATATATTACAGTACCTACCTATTGTATTTATTGTGAAATTGTTCTCGTCCTGAATATGCATGAAATATTTGCCACTGGACGTTAAGCAACCAACAATCAATCAATCAATCTATATTGACGTCTGATGTAACTGACGTATAATTAAAATTCAAACTTCTGCTCGGATTTTTATAAGAATACGAAATAATGTGTGGTTCTAGATTATCTATTTTAAGTTCACAAATCGAATCTTCTCTCAGGTCCAAAGTTCTTAAATTATCAACAATATCCTCCCATGACTTATCTGGTAATGATATGAATGGAGGACTTATCTGGTAATGATATGAAATAGAGTGATTTAACCTCAACAAATGAGCAAGTGTTTTGTTTAACAATCTTTTTCTTATTGATGTCTTGATTATCTTCAGCTGGCTCAAGCGGAGTTTCAGACTCCAACTCTTGCGCAATAAGTACTAACTCATGTTGTTAACCGGTAAAGACATCTTGAGAAAGTTCCTCTGGATTTATTTTACATGTTGTAACACTGAAATCCTCTGCTGACGCTTTTGAGTCAAAATCAGCATTTAGTTCTTGTTCTAATGTAGATAACTGTTCCCAATCCACTTGCATATCCTGCATCCTTTCCTTAGAAATACCTTCGCACAAAAAATGTTATGCCCCATTGACTGTATCTGGTCTGTGTGTCCGTTCGTTAGTTCGTCTGTCCCGCTTCAAGTTTAAGAGTTGATGAAGGTGGAGTTCAATTAACTTGAAATTTAGTATAAATGTTCCCTTTTGATATGCTCTTTCTGATTTTAATGCCAAAGTAGAGATTTTACCACCATTTCCATGGTCCACTGAACTGGTTTGTTCTAGTCCGAAAACAGGAAATTTTATAAAATTCTGTTCTTGCTTATATTATCTCTGTATATCAGGGGATTTATTACAATACGATGAAATTGATATGGAAGAAATAGTAAATAATGGACCCGCTTCCTGTAAGGCCTAAAATAAATTCCATTTATTTGACATTGCCGGCTGACCCAATAAAAAAAAATTACCGCCCGATATTTTTTTTTTATTTTGAAAATCGGAATCGAACCTGAGAATTTGATCGTATCCGCGGATTTGTTCCGGACTTTATTTATTTCAAGTCACGATCATAAAAGCGTTTACTGTACAATGTATGAAGAGCAAACGTCTCAATGAAATAGAACAGTAAAAAAACGTCTGCCAAAGTAAACATGTCAAAAAGGCCGGCAGTGGAAAGCATCCCCTTATGCTGCAATGCCTCATTAAAGGGAGTGAACATTTAATGTAAAATAAGATATTCAATTGTTCTATTGATTAAACATGGGAGGACGTTCTGAATGACCATTTAGAGGAATTTTATTTCAGTTTTGGTAAAGCAGACACTGTTGGTGTAGCTATAAATGCATCTCACAGTAAATCGTGCTCACATAGTCTAATCCTATATGAAAGGACATACAGAAATAACACCCGTTATTAGTGAAAAGGTGTAATCAATTATCATCTTCTTCCCGCCTGACCACTCGTTCCAGGAATTACTTTTCAAACTTTAAGAAAAATGCTCCCTTATGGAAAATTGCATTATCCTGGAGGGTAGTTGGTAACATTTAGGGTATGACAAATCATACACGTATTATGTTACAACAAGTAGTTGTAAGAGATGTTAGAGGTCTATTCCTACTGATTTTTCAAGTTCATGTCCTACCATATAAGAATTGTTAATGTACTCATCTTCGTAGTTAAGCTTTCATAATTAACGTAAAAGGAGCGCACGGTTTTAATATTGACAAATTGTAATTTTGTTATTATTCTAAGTGTCTTTGGAGTTGAAGCCGATAAAGAACGTAAATTTTCATTTCCGCAAAATATTATAAGGTAAAAATCCATTATCCATAAAAATACTCACTTGTTTGTACAGCTGCTTGTGTTGTTGGAATAGTTTCCGACACAGTTGTTGGTTCACTTGTTTCAGTAGTCCTCATCATTCTCATCATTACCATTGGTATCACGAGTAACGCTATGGACAAAAAGGAATAGGAGGGAGTCGGAAATTTGATCTTGTGCAAAATCCAGAACCATCCACAAATGAAGATATGATTATTTTATGAAACGCCAAGATAAATTAATGATTTTTTTTCTTCATTTTATCTCCTTACCCTTTCTGAATACTGTGAATTACCCGAGTTTATGTAAGGTTCATGCGTGTGTCTTAGTCTTATTTTTTTAAATAGTTTGTCTTTGGTGTATTAGTTTTATCAAAGGGACTTTGATGATATTATTTAATTCATATAAGAAAAAAATTAATGATAATGATTTATTTGACATTTTAGAGTCTCATATATGGTGTTGTTAGATTCAAGAAAAATAATAATGTTCACAAGATATCTTTGCGAATCTTTTTCTTTACCTGATTTACCACGCTGATTGCAAATTCGTACTCCATTGCACGCCTACTCCTAGTAAATCGTTGAGACATGTATTTACTTTGGATATGCTCATTCATAATGTATGTGCGTCGGATCTTTTGATTTTCGCCCGGTGTGAAATGAGCACCACATATATTAATATGTTCTGTCACTGTCAATTCTCCATTTGTCTTTCCTAATTGTCTTCCTGTATTTATGATCCATGCGTTTCGTCTGAAATTTGATACAGAAGGTACCCAATTTAATGACTGAAGAAGTACAGAAAGATGGAAAAGTTGTTTCCAGACTTTTAAGATTATATATGTTAGTGTTGATTTTTTATTTGTAAATAATCAATTTATTTTAGACTAGAATTTTAGTTTATTGAATGACCTTTCGTCTAATTTTAAAAATATACTTTAACTGGAAAAAATGGTGACTGGGGAATAGAAATATGGGCACTTGGTCTTCTCCCGACCGGCAGTAAAACGCATGCCGAAGTGGGGGAGTCCGTTTGGCTGTGCGGGATGTATCAAGTTCGCAGTCACGTCCGGTCGGAATGGGGACGTTAAATTCGATGCCTCGTGTAAAGAGAGTGCCACGCTCTTTGCACATTAAGAACCCTTGCAACAACTCTTTGAGGGGTCCGTAAGTGGCCTGTTGCAAGGCAAAATGTTTGCTCCTATCCAATATACCCTCATTATATTGTAATGGTTATTACGTGTAACTATATCAAAAGTTTGTTCACCGAGAACTGTTGGCTGTTATTGGTCATTTACAGATTGATAAAACTGTGCTATAGTTCGCCGGATTTTTTTCAACTTCTGATGACTGAACATTGTCATATGGAGTTTCCTCTTGTAGAAAAGCAGAAATTAAATCTACTGAAGGTTTTGGTTCTTAATTCTTTTCTAATTAGCTGATGATCCTGTCCAATTTATGTTGTGTAGTCTGGAACGTATTATCATTTGTAGCAACGGTGTTGTCTCTTGTTGTTGTTGTAAGTAAAATATCTAAAGAATCTTGATCATCATTTGTGGCAATTTGTTTGTCTTGTGTTGTTGTCGTTCTATGATATAAAATGTCTATTAAATATGTATATTCATTTGTGGCATTTAAGTTGTCTTGATGTTGAATTGTTGGTTTCTCGTTGACAATATTAATGTCTAGAGACATTGGATACAGCTGTCTTCTGCTTCTGATGGATACGTCTTTGAGGCTAGTCAGGTTTTGTCCTAAATCATCTGTTTGTTGAGCTGATGTTTCAACTAAATTATCTGTTTGTTGAAATGCTGTTTCAATTAAATCATCAGTTTGTTGAGCTGATGATGTTAGGTCTGGATGTAAAGTTTTGAGTCATTGTGGATATTGTTGATGATATAGCCTTTTTATACGCCCGTCAAATTTTTGACGGGACGTATTATGTTATACAAATGTCCGGCGTCCGTCTGTCTGTCTGTCTGTCTGTCTGTCCAGCGTAAACAGTTTCTGATTATTGCTTAAAACTTTACACACTTCTTAGTTATATTAACCTTAAGATCTGTATACTTTTTTGGTGATGATTCAAAATTTTATTTTTGAGTTATTGAGTATTTTGTAAAAAAAGGGGATGGGGTTTTTCACATGTCGCGCCGTATCTCAAAAACGATTTATGATTATTGCTTAAAATTTTACACACATCTTAGTTATGTTAATCTAAAGATCTGTATACCTTTTGGTTTTGATTCAAAATTTTATTTTTGAGATATTGATTTTTTTTTTTAAAAAGGGGGGTTTTAACATGTCACGCCGTATCTCAAAAACGATTTATGATTATTGCTTAAAATTTTACACACTTCTTAGTTATATTTATCTAAAGATCTGTATACTTTTTGGTTTTGATTCAAAATTATATTTTAGAGATATTGAGTTTTTGTTTAAAAAAAAGGGGGTTTTCGCATGTCACGCCGTATGTCAGAAACTATATATGCTTTTTGCATAAAAATTCATACACAAGACGACGGGCGTATCATGCGCTCATGGCGCAGCTGTTTATTACTTTCCTGTCACTTGTGAAATGTTATTGCCTCATCGTCTGATGATATTATTACAACAGTCTCTGTCTGTACACACATGATCATCAAATTCCTGCTGGTGTTTGCAATTTGCTATTGATGCCAGTTAGTGTCTAAAACCGGTAACCCGAACCAATGCAAATGACTGCATTACCGTCGCGACCGTGAAAACATTTGTCAGCTGATTACCTTGGACCACTTCCACTAGGAAAGAGAATTAAAACAAAGGCAAAATGATTTGTCTTTTACTATTTTTAAATCAGGACAAAACTTTTGTTTATACATATCCACCACTTGTCTTTGTTAAACACTTCAAATAAAAAAAATATTGTTTAATCAGTTGTTATGTAAGTTGACTTATGTCAATCGAACAGAAAATCCTGCACGTCCCAAATAATGTTCAATTACTCATATAATGGTGGTTCTTTTTCATAAAATTCGGAATTTGTGTTTTGAACATCAATCTTAACATGATATGAAAACAATGTACAAGTAACAGCATCCCTTCTAATCGTTAGCAGGGGCCGATCCAGACCCTTGATGTCAGGGAGAGAGCCATCATGAAACCAAAATTAAACTATTATTTAGAGGTTTATATATATGAGAGTATGGGTGGTAATGGTGGTTTGTTTATTTATTTATTTTTTGGGAGGGGGAAGGGGGATGAGATCATCGTCTCTATAGTTCTATATATATTTTTCTTTTATATTTAACCATTTCACTCGATTCTTTATTCTTCTTTATTATATTCGTCCGTCCTAAACATGCATGTAATATTTGCCACAGAATGTTTACTTGACGTTAAGAAACCAACAGTCAATCAACCAATTCTGTATACTTCATTTCATCTTTATTCTGTTATTTCCTTTTTGCTTCAGTAACCCCATTCATACCCTCTCAGAATATCACCCATTCATAGCCTCATACATGTGCACCGGGTAGTTGAAATAGGAAAAATATATCGATATATATTAATGTAAGCTTGGTCTAAATTGGCTTTCACTTGTTTTATACGTATGATGCAAAGGAGTAATGCTTTCAGCCGCAATGCAAAAGTAAAATCACAAAAATACTGAACCCAGAGGAAAATCAAATCGGAAAGTCCTTAACCATGACAAAATCAAATGACAAAACACATCAAAAACGAATGGACAACAACTGTCATATTCCTGACTTGGTACAGGCATTTTCAAATGTAGAAAATGGTGGATTTAACCTGGTTTTATAGCGCGAAACCTCTCACTTTGTACGACAGTCTCGTCAAATTCCGTTATATTTAAAATGATGCGTGAACTAAACAAACAAAATAAATAAAATAGTCAAAATATGGGTACAGCAGTCATCATCGGGTTACAATTTTAAAAGAAACAATTTAACAATTTTAAGTTACTCGCTTCTAGTTGTGTAGTTCACCTCCCTATCAAGTCTTGCAGGTTCCCGAAAGAACAGATTGAAAATATTGTTTGAAAAACATGAATGACCCTTCCAGCAGCAAGATGGTTATCCATGGGTAGGGCTTATTCGACTAATTCAGTGCCTTCTATTCACTACCGTTTCTCGATGATTTTGCCATGCATTATTATATATGTTTACTACACCAAACATGTAATCTAGCAACAGGTCAATTTAAAAACCCTGTGTTGAAATATGAAAATCCTAAAAGTGACAATTTTATGTAAATTATTTATATATTTATATTTATATATTGTCTCTTTGTCTCTCATAGCTCGTAGCAATTATTTTATGTTCACAATTGTTAACTGCTGTCCAAAATTCTGTTCCAATTGTGCTTTCTACTTTCACTTGCATCTGCAAAATAATGACAAATCCAAGTTTATATCCGTATTTCAAACCGAGGATAGTATAAATACATATCCACCAATATAGATAAGTTAAAAGTTATGTGTTAATGATATAATGACAACTACACTGTACAAAAAATAGGTGTGCATGTGCAATTTTGCTTATTTTAACTTGTACAAGTTATCCCGAGTCCTTCTTAAGCGAACCATGAGGTTTTCGTTATTTTTTACATAATAGTTCATTTTTGGGTCTATTCCAACGGTTGATAAGATAAGTTTTTGAAAAAAACAAGAATGTGTCCATAACCCACGGATGCCCCACTTGCACTATCATTTTCTCTGTTCAGTGGACCATGAAATCGAGGTCAAAACTGTTATGTGGCATTAAAATTAGAAAGATCATATCATAGGGAACAAGTGAACTAAGTTTCAAGATGATTGGGCTTCAACTTCATCAGAATCTTTAACATTTTAACAAGATGCGGGACAGATGGACAAACGGACGCACAGTCCGAAAAAAATAATGCCCATAAATGGCGCATAAAAACAAAAGCCAACAATTTGGAATAATTACATTACATGTTTGTTTCACGAGAATCCGTTACTTTGATTGGCTAACAAAAATCGCTGGTCATTCAAAAATTTAACTTATCAAAATGCTTCATTGATTCATGATGACACGTGCTTCGAAAAAAATAGTGCAAAGGTAAATAAAAGAGGGGACAAAAGAATAAACTCTTATCACAGATATATGTTACGCTTTTAAGTAATTTCGATAATTCAAATGTTGAAATCGATGTGTTGAAATGTGCCAATGTTAAAACAACGCAAACCAAATACCATAGACTTATCATAAACAGTTCCCTTTAAACAAACCTAAACACAAACTTATACATGAAAACTAAGCAAAGGTTTCAAAGTCAATATACCATGACTGAAAAAAAGGGGGGGGGGCAAATAATCTCCATGGAAAAATAAGATTTGCCAATGCTTATACAACTGCATACCAATTGTCATTAACTTACCAGTAGTGGTTCCCCATTAACTGACCTAATCACAAACTTAAGCAAAAATTTGAAGTCAATCAACGAGGACTGAGGTGGAAAGGCCAAATAATCTCCCAAGGAAAAGAGATATACCAATGCTTATACAACTGCATACCAATTATCATAAACTGACCTTATCACAAACTAATACAAGAAAACTAAGCAAAAGTTTCAAAGTCATGGTAATGAGATGTGCCAATACTGGTACAACTACATACCAAATATCTTTGACGTGCCACTAGTGGTTCACCATAAACTAGACCTAATCACAAACTAAAACATTGTTGACGCCGTCACATCAAACATGAGTAAACGTGGTATAAAACACTTGAAATGAAAGGGCCAGCAATATTGCATGAAAAAAAAACTTACTCATTACACCCTAGAGAACACTGGAAATGAAAGGGACGACAACATTGCTCCAAAATAACTCATAACCACCCTCTTATAATAATGAAATACATTCAACTGACGTTTATCTCTTTTTTCAGTTACTGAGTTAAAACTACGAAACATTAATTGCTTCTTTTTGTGAGTTATAACATTGTAAGTATTTTTCATTTATTATATTTTTTTAACATCAATATCCTTTGAACTTTAATGTTCCTTATCTCATACCTATAACACTTCTATGACATGTCACAAGATAAACTTGAACTCAGTTTATATGCTGTTCTTTTCTCTCCAACTCTAACAGAACACAGTCACACTTTAATGTCACAAGCAAAACATTGACCACTCTACTGTTACATGGTTGGCATTTATAAATTTTATTGGAAATGCAATGGCTTTGTAACATGTAAGCACATATTCGTGTGGATCATTAATCAGGCCCTGCAAGTGTTATGCAACCTGAGGGTTTCACTAGTGCTATAAATTGTATTTTACTTAACTCTATGTATAAAATTGAGACAAGTTTCATATATTTTTAGGAGTTAATTTTTCATTATCTGTAATTTAAGAAAAATGAAAAAATATGTCGCGGCACAGAACACTGTTAAGTTTTTTTTATTTAACAACACGCGTTTAACCTTAGAATATTTAAATGTAAATCTCATTTTTAATGTTAGAACTAAACAATGTCCACATGCATTAGATACCAATATTCAGTAGTTAAATAATCGCTTTACCTTTGGGTACATCAGTACAAATTATTATGAAGTAGTACAAGAATTTGCAGGTCCGATACAATGGATAAAACTGTCTTTTAAATAACTTTGAATTGACTACTTTTTAAATTAATAGTTATACAATTTTTCACAATCTTGAAGCAAATTTCCTTGCCATCATTATCACACGGGACAACTTTTAAAATTCTTCAATTTAGACGAACAAAAAATTGATAAAAGGATGGACTAGATGAGAGAGTGGGAGGTTTCAGATGGTTGGAACAATTGGGACAGTAATCTGATGTTACGTTGGCTTCTCTCACTTTTGAGATGAAAAAATTCACAAACAACGCAAATATAACACAAAAAATAGTGGATCTGGTTTGTCGAGAGATGACATATACTATGTTTCTTGTACCAGAATTTCCATTTATGAGTATATTGGTATGGTCGGCGATATGAAAAATGTCGACACCACTGAATTTATGCTAAAGTAAAGCATAGATTATCTGAGCTTTTGTCATATTGTCCCTCCTAGAAATGTGATGCATTTGAGTAGTTGGCATTCAGCTGATACATCAGATACAACATGAAAAAGTCTACAGACGCACTGTGTTGGTCGCCGTGATTCTGGTTAATTTGTGAATTAGTGAAGTCTGTAGCATAATGTAACAGTAGATGTCTAGTTACATAATTACCTTTTTTATATCTGCAGCTTGTGTTAATTGTTTCTTCATGTATTCACCAACATGGACATCTAAAAACGGATCAAAGTTCTTTGGTTCCCCAGTTTTAATTCAAGGCACGATTCCCCAACAAACATCGTAGGATGTATTTTATTGGAATTGGTTAATTATGCCATGTAAACACCCATACACCCATTAAATTATGTGTTGCCATACTTTCATGTGGACAGAAACCATAAAACAATAATGCTAAAGGCACAATACAATATTCCTCGGTATCTTCAAAAACCCGTCCTTTCTAAAACTTTTATTTATCAAATTTGCCAGCAACAATATCGGAAAATTTCCCATTCCTCAGATTTGGTCTTGTAAACAAGTTTTTAACATTATCATCACCATTTATCTTGCAATTGTGTGTCTTACAGATACAGCCCTACAGATATCGCTATGCTGTATCTGTATACTATACAGATATCGCTATGCTGTATCTGTATACTATACAGATATCGATGTAAAGCTCCGCCCGCTGCCGTTTGTGTATTGCTGCTGACGAGTGTAGTATGAACCTGCGTCACATTAGAATGTGTATTGCAGTCGTATAACAATGACGTATTAATTGACCTTATGCGAACTTACGATTACTTTTGATACGTTCTGTTTGGTTTTTTTTTACACTTCTTTAGAGCAATAGGAATTCAACCAATTTTCTGATAACAGAAAAATATGAATGGCAATATTAACTACGACGACAATCATCGATTTCAAACATGAATGTGTACATGTGTGACAAAATCAAACATGTCAATTTCAGCATGCATGTTAGTGAATGTCAAGTTCAGGTCAAAATTCTGAAGCGTAGGACAACTCGTACGCTTCTGTTTCAAATTGTACAATGTTTTGTTATTACATTTTATGTTTATTGTTGAAATTAGTTGATATGTTAAAAGAGATAATCATTCACCTTGAGCGATGTATTATTGGTGACCAATCGAGATTCTTTTTATGCGAACCCGTCTTGAACTAACTGTGATTTTAATATTACTACGCGGGCCTCAATGGATTTAAAATTTAAAAGTAATGCACAATTTGTGTTTTTGTGTCTTTCAAAGCACAAATAATATACAAAATTAATTGCAGGATAAAGACCATAACTGTTTAGTGTCTCTAAATATCAGCTGTATTTGTCATCAGCTCAAAACAGGAATAATAACTTGCTAAAGCTCGCATTACACCTGTTTCTTAGCCTCGAAAAAATACAGCTGATATTTAAAGACACTAAACAGTTAGTATAAGCTTTCTCTGTACTATGGTTGATGTTTTCACTCTGTAACAAGTCTTTGTCAAGACTGGTTAATTTGCAAACAATGGAATGGAGAGATAATTTCCTGACACAAATAGCAAATAAGAAATCATTAATATTTTGGAAAATAGATCACAAAGGATATGTTCCTATTGTTGAGGCCAAATGTACATGTACATTACATCCTTGTTTTATCAGAAGAAATGCGTGTGTGTCAAATTGCGCCCTGTTGCGCCACAGAACCCATTTCACGTACTATAAAATTTCAAAACCTTTGACTCAGAAAACCGATTGAAACATCTGCAAAAACGCGGTTTGAGAGCTGCAACCACTAATGATTTATTTTATCATAATACCATTACCTTTCTTTCTTGAAAACGTAGACCGTAGGGCTTTTAGTTGGTGGTTAGGTATCAACTAAATTTCTATCATTCTTTATATAACTTTTGACAAAGGCATACGCAGTACTTTCATTAATGTCTGAATCAATTATTGCAGCAAAGAAAAGAACTTTCCTGTAGTAAATTTCTCTATTCTGTGAATATGACACTGTGTAGCAGTTTCTTTCTTTAACTTTACTGTATTTCATGCTATAAACCATTTGTCCCTTGACTTATGCTCTTTTAAACAATTCAATATTTCCGTGATGAAATGGGACAACAACATTTATGGCTGAAAAGAATGCTTCATTTGATTATGTTTCTGTTTCCTCATCTACTTCACCCAGAAAAACGGCTAGTTTTGTTTCTGTTGATAAAACGATAAAATGTTAAAAAAAATTATAAAAATACTTTACAAGTATATCCTGCTTACAAGGGATATTTGCAAGCCGAATTTAAGTTGTATTTTAAATATTTTTACTCATGAATCATGGCATTGTTAAATTTATTTTTAATATGATTTGTTCGGGCAGGTAACTTTCTTTAATCCTTTGTTTTTTTTTCCGGTGTGCACTACAAGGCAGCAACTGAAGTAGGCCATGATGCTTTATTACAAATGTGTGATAAAATATTGCAAGAAGTATTTTTTCGTTATTTCCTTCTTCATATGATTGTACTACTAGACTCGCCTATTACCCAACTTGTTTGAGTGGTTCTGGAGGGGAGGTCACCTGATGCTGTCTAAGTCTTTGGTAAAATTGAATGCATGTTATTATCAGCACAAAAATTGTCTGAATCCAATCTACAATTATAATTAATAACTAATATTAAAGAGGTATTCATTAAATGTTTCTTGACCTGTAATGAGCTCAATCACCCCCCCTCTGATCCTCATTCGTAGCTTCTTATTGCTGATTTTCTGACTGAATACTGGTCCAACTTTTATGCTTCTTAGAGGGTAATATATAACTGAAAAACGTATGTAATACGTTCCCTGACCGGATATATTTTGGATTGGAAAACCCGTTTTCTTGAATCCGAAACTCTAAGCAAAAGTAATAACTCTATTTCAATCTGTTAACAGTTATGACATTTTGTTTAGATTATAAAATGTGCTACCTCTATGAGTATATTGATTTGGTTAAAGTAACAGGCCTTTACAATTTGACCACAATGATGTCTTAATAGGCGGTAGTTCATAAATTAACGCTTGACTAGAGGCATCGGCATCACGTTATACTTTTGGTTCAGGTGTCAGACCAAACACTTTTTCGCCTTTTTTCTTAAAAATCAATTATTTAATATAATAACCACTAAGATTCTTACTCATTTAGAACTTTAATCACGACCTGCAGGATAAATCTCATCATCAATTTGCTTTCATCTATCATGTCTACTAGTGAAAATATTATTTTCCCACTATTCAGATTTCTTAACATATTGCCTTTTAGGCTAGCTAAATTTTCTGCATGACTAAATTCTAACCTATTTCTGACTTGCAAAGCTTCAGAGGGACTGTCCCATTTGGAAAATTAACGTTGATGAATTATTGTCTAAATTATATCAATATTTTTCTCAACACCTTTGTTCGAAAACCTTTTCCAAGAACTATATTTTAAATTAAATAAGGTACATGGTAGATAACAGTGCATATATGGTGTTACATTACATTTTAGATGAACAAAAAAAAAGTTCAATCCAACTCTAAATTTTACAAAATATATCATTTTCAGTTACATTTTCACATTCTTTGCAACATACAAATAAATAATAAATAAATGGCATAAAACCCCTGCCATACTTTTTTATTTTGAATTAGGTTTCAAAACATCTGAATTCAACAATTTGTCTGGCAAATATTTTAACAATTATTTTTTTTTTCACCACCAGATAAGCTGGTTCATTATAAGTCATTGCTACCCTTTGGTGTCCAAATATGGAATACAATACCACAACTTTGTACTCAATCTTCAAAATTGTAAATATTTACTGGCTTACAACCAGTTTTGATTTCTTTTTTGATTTTATCATCTTTGTTTTTGCAATCATCTTTCAAATTTCTTAATAAAATGTCAGTTACACTTATCATCAGATGCAATTTATCTAGTACTCAAAGAGCAACACCAATTTCTAACAATGGTCTATGCTTGACACCAATCTGACGTTTGCTCTGACAACTCAGTGTAACATTTTCATTTATTGAACGTAATATATCCACATTATGGTAAACATCACATGCTTTGGAAGTGTCAAATATGTTGTCTTTGTGATTTTTGTTTTCACCAAGGACAGGTAAAATTGACTGTTGACCCACATAAAACAAGCCAAATTTGAATAAATTTCATCTCCCCGTTAACAAAAATTCCTAATCAATATTCTGTTTATCAACATAAATGTCTTTTTCCTAAGCTGAACACTTGGCTGTTCAACAAAAAGAGGTTTACAAGTAGACCTAAGGTTTACATGATTCGCACTACATTTCAACTACAGGTACTGTACTTAAAAAGATTATTACAAAGATAAGCTACATATACAATAACTTCATAAAACCTGACCTGTTAATATTTGGTTTTTTTATTGAAAACAAATGTTTAATGTCGTAAACAAGTGTT